>NW_027454278.1:20000-88508 GCF_040206685.1 Ascaphus truei | reverse complement strand
TAATGTACGCGAGTGCTAAATGTAATATACATATATATATATAAGTATAATGTACGCGAGTGCTAAATATAATATACATATATATATATAAGTATAATGTACGCGAGTGCTAAATGTAATATACATATATATATATAAGTATAATGTACGCGAGTGCTAAATATAATATACATATATATATATAAGTATAATGTACGCGAGTGCTAAATATAATATATACAATATATATATAAGTATAATGTACGCGAGTGCTAAATATAATATACATATATATATAAGTATAATGTACGCGAGTGCTAAATATAATATACATATATATATATAAGTATAATGTACGCGAGTGCTAAATATAATATACATATATATATATAAGTATAATGTACGCGAGTGCTAAATGTAATATACATATATATATAAGTATAATGTACGCGAGTGCTAAATGTAATATACATATATATATATAAGTATAATGTACGCGAGTGCTAAATGTAATATACATATATATATATAAGTATAATGTACGCGAGTGCTAAATGTAATATACATATATATATATAAGTATAATGTACGCGAGTGCTAAATATAATATACATATATATATATAAGTATAATGTACGCGAGTGCTAAATGTAATATACATATATATATATATAAGTATAATGTACGCGAGTGCTAAATATAATATACATATATATATATAAGTATAATGTACGCGAGTGCTAAATATAATATACATATATATATATAAGTATAATGTACGCGAGTGCTAAATATAATATACATATATATATAAGTATAATGTACGCGAGTGCTAAATATAATATACATATATATATAAGTATAATGTACGCGAGTGCTAAATATAATATACATATATATATAAGTATAATGTACGCGAGTGCTAAATGTAATATACATATATATATAAGTATAATGTACGCGAGTGCTAAATGTAATATACATATATATATATAAGTATAATGTACGCGAGTGCTAAATGTAATATACATATATATATAAGTATAATGTACGCGAGTGCTAAATGTAATATACATATATATATATATATAAGTATAATGTACGCGAGTGCTAAATGTAATATACATATATATATATAAGTATAATGTACGCGAGTGCTAAATGTAATATACATATATATATATAAGTATAATGTACGCGAGTGCTAAATATAATATACATATATATATAAGTATAATGTACGCGAGTGCTAAATATAATATACATATATATATAAGTATAATGTACGCGAGTGCTAAATATAATATACATATATATATATAAGTATAATGTACGCGAGTGCTAAATATAATATACATATATATATATAAGTATAATGTACGCGAGTGCTAAATATAATATACATATATATATATAAGTATAATGTACGCGAGTGCTAAATATAATATACATATATATATATAAGTATAATGTACGCGAGTGCTAAATATAATATACATATATATATATAAGTATAATGTACGCGAGTGCTAAATATAATATACATATATATATAAGTATAATGTACGCGAGTGCTAAATATAATATACATATATATATAAGTATAATGTACGCGAGTGCTAAATATAATATACATATATATATATATATAAGTATAATGTACGCGAGTGCTAAATATAATATACATATATATATAAGTATAATGTACGCGAGTGCTAAATATAATATACATATATATATAAGTATAATGTACGCGAGTGCTAAATGTAATATACATATATATTATATAAGTATAATGTACGCGAGTGCTAAATGTAATATACATATATATATAAGTATAATGTACGCGAGTGCTAAATGTAATATACATATATATATATTAAGTATAATGTACGCGAGTGCTAAATATAATATACATATATATATATAAGTATAATGTACGCGAGTGCTAAATATAATATACATATATATATATATAAGTATAATGTACGCGAGTGCTAAATATAATATACATATATATATATATAAGTATAATGTACGCGAGTGCTAAATGTAATATACATATATATATAAGTATAATGTACGCGAGTGCTAAATGTAATATACATATATATATAAGTATAATGTACGCGAGTGCTAAATGTAATATACATATATATATAAGTATAATGTACGCGAGTGCTAAATGTAATATACATATATATATAAGTATAATGTACGCGAGTGCTAAATGTAATATACATATATATATAAGTATAATGTACGCGAGTGCTAAATGTAATATACATATATATATAAGTATAATGTACGCGAGTGCTAAATGTAATATACATATATATATAAGTATAATGTACGCGAGTGCTAAATGTAATATACATATATATATAAGTATAATGTACGCGAGTGCTAAATGTAATATACATATATATATAAGTATAATGTACGCGAGTGCTAAATGTAATATACATATATATATATAAGTATAATGTACGCGAGTGCTAAATATAATATACATATATATATATAAGTATAATGTACGCGAGTGCTAAATATAATATACATATATATATAAGTATAATGTACGCGAGTGCTAAATATAATATACATATATATATAAGTATAATGTACGCGAGTGCTAAATATAATATACATATATATATAAGTATAATGTACGCGAGTGCTAAATATAATATACATATATATATATATATAAGTATAATGTACGCGAGTGCTAAATGTAATATACATATATATATAAGTATAATGTACGCGAGTGCTAAATGTAATATACATATATATATAAGTATAATGTACGCGAGTGCTAAATGTAATATACATATATATATATAAGTATAATGTACGCGAGTGCTAAATGTAATATACATATATATATAAGTATAATGTACGCGAGTGCTAAATGTAATATACATATATATATATATAAGTATAATGTACGCGAGTGCTAAATATAATATACATATATATATATAAGTATAATGTACGCGAGTGCTAAATGTAATATACATATATATATATATAAGTATAATGTACGCGAGTGCTAAATGTAATATACATATATATATATAAGTATAATGTACGCGAGTGCTAAATGTAATATACATATATATATAAGTATAATGTACGCGAGTGCTAAATGTAATATACATATATATATAAGTATAATGTACGCGAGTGCTAAATGTAATATACATATATATATATAAGTATAATGTACGCGAGTGCTAAATGTAATATACATATATATATAAGTATAATGTACGCGAGTGCTAAATATAATATACATATATATATAAGTATAATGTACGCGAGTGCTAAATATAATATACATATATATATAAGTATAATGTACGCGAGTGCTAAATATAATATACATATATATATATAAGTATAATGTACGCGAGTGCTAAATATAATATACATATATATATATAAGTATAATGTACGCGAGTGCTAAATATAATATACATATATATATAAGTATAATGTACGCGAGTGCTAAATGTAATATACATATATATATAAGTATAATGTACGCGAGTGCTAAATGTAATATACATATATATATAAGTATAATGTACGCGAGTGCTAAATGTAATATACATATATATATATAAGTATAATGTACGCGAGTGCTAAATGTAATATACATATATATATAAGTATAATGTACGCGAGTGCTAAATGTAATATACATATATATATATAAGTATAATGTACGCGAGTGCTAAATATAATATACATATATATATATAAGTATAATGTACGCGAGTGCTAAATATAATATACATATATATATATAAGTATAATGTACGCGAGTGCTAAATATAATATACATATATATATATATATATAAGTATAATGTACGCGAGTGCTAAATATAATATACATATATATATATAAGTATAATGTACGCGAGTGCTAAATGTAATATACATATATATATAAGTATAATGTACGCGAGTGCTAAATGTAATATACATATATATATATAAGTATAATGTACGCGAGTGCTAAATATAATATACATATATATATAAGTATAATGTACGCGAGTGCTAAATATAATATACATATATATATATATATATAAGTATAATGTACGCGAGTGCTAAATGTAATATACATATATATATATAAGTATAATGTACGCGAGTGCTAAATATAATATACATATATATATATAAGTATAATGTACGCGAGTGCTAAATGTAATATACATATATATATATATAAGTATAATGTACGCGAGTGCTAAATGTAATATACATATATATATATAAGTATAATGTACGCGAGTGCTAAATATAATATACATATATATATAAGTATAATGTACGCGAGTGCTAAATATAATATACATATATATATAAGTATAATGTACGCGAGTGCTAAATATAATATACATATATATATAAGTATAATGTACGCGAGTGCTAAATATAATATACATATATATATAAGTATAATGTACGCGAGTGCCACACAACGGGGAATTTAAACAATCCCAATACTAATACAAAGAAATAAACGTGATATGTAAGTGAAACACAGACACAGACAGTGCTGCTGCTCGTGGTAAGTAATGGTGATATGTAAGTGAAACACAGACCGTGCTGCTGCTCGTGGTAAGTAATGGTGATATGTAAGTGAGACACAGACACAGACCATGCTGCTGCTCGTGGTAAGTAATGGTGATATGTAAGTGAAACACAGACCGTGCTGCTCCTCGTGGTAAGTAATGGTGATATGTAAGTGAAACACAGACCGTGCTGCTGCTCGTGGTAAGTAATGGTGATATGTAAGTGAAACACAGACCGTGCTGCTGCTCGTGGTAAGTAATGGTGATATGTAAGTGAAACACAGACCGTGCTGCTGCTCGTGGTAAGTAATGGTGATATGTAAGTGAAACACAGACCGTGCTGCTGCTCCTCGTGGTAAGTAATGGTGATATGTAAGTGAAACACAGACCGTGCTGCTGCTCGTGGTAAGTAATGGTGATATGTACTGTAAGTGAAACACAGACCGTGCTGCTGCTCGTGGTAAGTAATGGTGATATGTAAGTGAAACACAGACACAGACAGTGCTGCTGCTCGTGGTAAGTAATGGTGATATGTAAGTGAAACACAGACCGTGCTGCTGCTCGTGGTAAGTAAAGGTGATATGTAAGTGAAACACAGACACAGACAGTGCTGCTGCTCGTGGTAAGTAATGGTGATATGTAAGTGAAACACAGACCGTGCTGCTGCTCGTGGTAAGTAATGGTGATATGTAAGTGAAACACAGACCGTGCTGCTGCTCCTCGTGGTAAGTAATGGTGATATGTAAGTGAAACACAGACAGTGCTGCTGCTCGTGGTAAGTAATGGTGATATGTAAGTGAAACACAGACCGTGCTGCTGCTCGTGGTAAGTAATGGTGATATGTAAGTGAAACACAGACCGTGCTGCTGCTCGTGGTAAGTAATGGTGATATGTAAGTGAAACACAGACCGTGCTGCTGCTCGTGGTAAGTAATGGTGATATGTAAGTGAAACACAGACCGTGCTGCTGCTCGTGGTAAGTAATGGTGATATGTAAGTGAAACACAGACCGTGCTGCTGCTCGTGGTAAGTAATGGTGATATGTACAGTAAGTGAAACACAGACCGTGCTGCTGCTCGTGGTAAGTAATGGTGATATGTAAGTGAAACACAGACCGTGCTGCTGCTCGTGGTAAGTAATGGTGATATGTAAGTGAAACACAGACCGTGCTGCTGCTCGTGGTAAGTAATGGTGATATGTAAGTGAAACACAGACCGTGCTGCTGCTCGTGGTAAGTAATGGTGATATGTAAGTGAAACACAGACACAGACCGTACTGCTGCTCGTGGTAAGTAATGGTGATATGTAAGTGAAACACAGACCGTGCTGCTGCTCATGGTAAGTAATGGTGATATGTAAGTGAAACACAGACCGTGCTGCTGCTCGTGGTAAGTAATGGTGATATGTAAGTGAAACACAGACAGTGCTGCTGCTCGTGGTAAGTAATGGTGATATGTAAGTGAAACACAGACCGTGCTGCTGCTCGTGGTAAATAATGGTGATATGTAAGTGAAACACAGACCGTGCTGCTGCTCGTGGTAAGTAATGGTGATATGTAAGTGAAACACAGACCGTGCTGCTGCTCGTGGTAAGTAATGGTGATATGTAAGTGAAACACAGACCGTGCTGCTGCTCGTGGTAAGTAATGGTGATATGTAAGTGAAACACAGACCGTGCTGCTGCTCGTGGTAAGTAATGGTGATATGTAAGTGAAACACAGACCGTGCTGCTGCTCGTGGTAAGTAATGGTGATATGTAAGTGAAACACAGACCGTGCTGCTGCTCGTGGTAAGTAATGGTGATATGTAAGTGAAACACAGACACAGACCGTACTGCTGCTCGTGGTAAGTAATGGTGATATGTAAGTGAAACACAGACCGTGCTGCTGCTCGTGGTAAGTAATGGTGATATGTAAGTGAAACACAGACAGTGCTGCTGCTCGTGGTAAGTAATGGTGATATGTAAGTGAAACACAGACCGTGCTGCTGCTCGTGGTAAATAATGGTGATATGTAAGTGAAACACAGACCGTGCTGCTGCTCGTGGTAAGTAATGGTGATATGTAAGTGAAACACAGACCGTGCTGCTGCTCGTGGTAAGTAATGGTGATATGTAAGTGAAACACAGACCGTGCTGCTGCTCGTGGTAAGTAATGGTGATATGTAAGTGAAACACAGACCGTGCTGCTGCTCGTGGTAAGTAATGGTGATATGTAAGTGAAACACAGACCGTGCTGCTGCTCCTCGTGGTAAGTAATGGTGATATGTAAGTGAAACACAGACCGTGCTGCTGCTCGTGGTAAGTAATGGTGATATGTAAGTGAAACACAGACCGTGCTGCTGCTCGTGGTAAGTAATGGTGATATGTAAGTGAAACACAGACACAGACAGTGCTGCTGCTCGTGGTAAGTAATGGTGATATGTAAGTGAAACACAGACCGTGCTGCTGCTCGTGGTAAGTAATGGTGATATGTAAGTGAAACACAGACCGTGCTGCTGCTCGTGGTAAGTAATGGTGATATGTAAGTGAAACACAGACAGTGCTGCTGCTCGTGGTAAGTAATGGTGATATGTAAGTGAAACACAGACCGTGCTGCTGCTCGTGGTAAGTAATTTTGATATGTAAGTGAAACACAGACCGTGCTGCTGCTCGTGGTAAGTAATGGTGATATGTAAGTGAAACACAGACAGTGCTGCTGCTCGTGGTAAGTAATGGTGATATGTAAGTGAAACACAGACAGTGCTGCTGCTCGTGGTAAGTAATGGTGATATGTAAGTGAAACACAGACACAGACCGTGCTGCTGCTCGTGGTAAGTAATGGTGATATGTAAGTGAAACACAGACCGTGCTGCTGCTCGTGGTAAGTAATGGTGATATGTAAGTGAAACACAGACACAGACCGTGCTGCTGCTGCTCGTGGTAAGTAATGGTGATATGTAAGTGAAACACAGACCGTGCTGCTGCTCGTGGTAAGTAATGGTGATATGTAAGTGAAACACAGACAGTGCTGCTGCTCGTGGTAAGTAATGGTGATATGTAAGTGAAACACAGACACAGACCGTGCTGCTGCTCGTGGTAAGTAATGGTGATATGTAAGTGAAACACAGACCGTGCTGCTGCTCGTGGTAAGTAATGGTGATATGTAAGTGAAACACAGACACAGACAGTGCTGCTGCTCGTGGTAAGTAATGGTGATATGTAAGTGAAACACAGACCGTGCTGCTGCTCGTGGTAAGTAATGGTGATATGTAAGTGAAACACAGACCGTGCTGCTGCTCCTCGTGGTAAGTAATGGTGATATGTAAGTGAAACACAGACCGTGCTGCTGCTCGTGGTAAGTAATGGTGATATGTAAGTGAAACACAGACCGTGCTGCTGCTCGTGGTAAGTAATGGTGATATGTAAGTGAAACACAGACACAGACAGTGCTGCTGCTCGTGGTAAGTAATGGTGATATGTAAGTGAAACACAGACCGTGCTGCTGCTCGTGGTAAGTAATGGTGATTTGTAAGTGAAACACAGACAGTGCTGCTGCTCGTGGTAAGTAATGGTGATATGTAAGTGAAACACAGACCGTGCTGCTGCTCGTGGTAAGTAATGGTGATATGTAAGTGAAACACAGACCGTGCTGCTGCTCGTGGTAAGTAATGGTGATATGTAAGTGAAACACAGACCGTGCTGCTGCTCCTCGTGGTAAGTAATGGTGATATGTAAGTGAAACACAGACCGTACTGCTGCTCGTGGTAAGTAATGGTGATATGTAAGTGAAACACAGACAGTGCTGCTGCTCGTGGTAAGTAATGGTGATATGTAAGCGAAACACAGACAGTGCTGCTGCTCGTGGTAAGTAATGGTGATATGTAAGTGAAACACAGACCGTGCTGCTGCTCGTGGTAAGTAATGGTGACATGTAAGTGAAACACAGACCGTGCTGCTGCTCGTGGTAAGTAATGGTGATATGTAAGTGAAACACAGACCGTGCTGCTGCTCCTCGTGGTAAGTAATGGTGATATGTAAGTGAAATACAGACACAGACCGTGCTGCTGCTCGTGGTAAGTAATGGTGATATGTAAGTGAAACACAGACAGTGCTGCTGCTCGTGGTAAGTAATGGTGATATGTAAGTGAAACACAGACCGTGCTGCTGCTCGTGGTAAGTAATGGTGATATGTAAGTGAAACACAGACCGTGCTGCTGCTCGTGGTAAGTAATGGTGATATGTAAGTGAAACACAGACCGTGCTGCTGCTCGTGGTAAGTAATGGTGATATGTAAGTGAAACACAGACCGTGCTGCTGCTCGTGGTAAGTAATGGTGATATGTAAGTGAAACACAGACCGTGCTGCTGCTCGTGGTAAGTAATGGTGATATGTAAGTGAAACACAGACAGTGCTGCTGCTCGTGGTAAGTAATGGTGATATATAAGTGAAACACAGACCGTGCTGCTGCTCGTGGTAAGTAATGGTGATATATAAGTGAAACACAGACACAGACCGTGCTGCTGCTGCTCGTGGTAAGTAATGGTGATATGTAAGTGAAACACAGACCGTGCTGCTGCTCGTGGTAAGTAATGGTGATATGTAAGTGAAACACAGACCGTGCTGCTGCTCGTGGTAAGTAATGGTGATATGTAAGTGAAACACAGACCGTGCTGCTGCTCGTGGTAAGTAATGGTGATATGTAAGTGAAACACAGACCGTGCTGCTGCTCGTGGTAAGTAATGGTGATATGTAAGTGAAACACAGAACGTGCTGCTGCTCGTGGTAAGTAATGGTGATATGTAAGTGAAACACAGACCGTGCTGCTGCTCGTGGTAAGTAATGGTGATATGTAAGTGAAACACAGACCGTGCTGCTGCTCGTGGTAAGTAATGGTGATATGTAAATGAAACACAGACCGTGCTGCTGCTCGTGGTAAGTAATGGTGATATGTAAGTGAAACACAGACCGTGCTGCTGCTCGTGGTAAGTAATGGTGATATGTAAGTGAAACACAGACAGTGCTGCTGCTCGTGGTAAGTAATGGTGATATGTAAGTGAAACACAGACCGTGCTGCTGCTCGTGGTAAGTAATGGTGATATGTAAGTGAAACACAGACCGTGCTGCTGCTCCTCGTGGTAAGTAATGGTGATATGTAAGTGAAACACAGACCGTGCTGCTGCTCGTGGTAAGTAATGGTGATATGTAAGTGAAACACAGACCGTGCTGCTGCTCGTGGTAAGTAATGGTGATATGTAAGTGAAACACAGACACAGACCGTGCTGCTGCTCGTGGTAAGTAATGGTGATATGTAAGTGAAACACAGACCGTGCTGCTGCTCGTGGTAAGTAATGGTGATATGTAAGTGAAACAGACCGTGCTGCTGCTCGTGGTAAGTAATGGTGATATGTAAGTGAAACACAGACCGTGCTGCTGCTCGTGGTAAGTAATGGTGATATGTAAGTGAAACACAGACCGTGCTGCTGCTCCTCGTGGTAAGTAATGGTGATATGTAAGTGAAACACAGACCGTGCTGCTGCTCGTGGTAAGTAATGGTGATATGTAAGTGAAACACAGACCGTGCTGCTCCTCGTGGTAAGTAATGGTGATATGTAAGTGAAACACAGACCGTGCTGCTCCTCGTGGTAAGTAATGGTGATATGTAAGTGAAACACAGACCGTGCTGCTGCTCCTCGTGGTAAATAATGGTGATATGTAAGTGAAACACAGACAGTGCTGCTGCTCGTGGTAAGTAATGGTGATATGTAAGTGAAACACAGACCGTGCTGCTGCTCGTGGTAAGTAATGGTGATATGTAAGTGAAACACAGACCGTGCTGCTGCTCCTCGTGGTAAATAATGGTGATATGTAAGTGAAACACAGACCGTGCTGCTGCTCGTGGTAAGTAATGGTGATATGTAAGTGAAACACAGACCGTGCTGCTGCTCCTCGTGGTAAATAATGGTGATATGTAAGTGAAACACAGACAGTGCTGCTGCTCGTGGTAAGTAATGGTGATATGTAAGTGAAACACAGACCGTGCTGCTGCTCGTGGTAAGTAATGGTGATATGTAAGTGAAACACAGACCATGCTGCTGCTCGTGGTAAGTAATGGTGATATGTAAGTGAAACACAGACCGTGCTGCTGCTCGTGGTAAGTAATGGTGATATGTAAGTGAGACACAGACACAGACCGTGCTGCTGCTCGTGGTAAGTAATGGTGATATGTAAGTGAAACACAGACAGTGCTGCTGCTCGTGGTAAGTAATGGTGATATGTAAGTGAAACACAGACACAGACCGTGCTGCTGCTCGTGGTAAGTAATGGTGATATGTAAGTGAAACACAGACCGTGCTGCTGCTCGTGGTAAGTAATGGTGATATGTAAGTGAAACACAGACCGTGCTGCTGCTCGTGGTAAGTAATGGTGATATGTAAGTGAAACACAGACCGTGCTGCTGCTCGTGGTAAGTAATGGTGATATGTAAGTGAAACACAGACCGTGCTGCTGCTCCTCGTGGTAAGTAATGGTGATACCTGCGGGAGATATCACAAGCTGTCAGGTGTCTCACGGAGCAAGTCTCTCATAAACTTACATGTAACAGAACTGCAACTAAAACCCAGTACCTGGCGCTTAAACAATCTGCACAGGAGACGCAAAGTCCATAGGGTAATTACAGTCCTTAGGGTAATTACAGTCCTTAGGGTAATTACAGTCCTTAGGGTAATTACAGTCCTTAGGGTAATTACAGTCCTTAGGGTAATTACAGTCCATAGGGTAATTACAGTCCTTAGGGTAATTACAGTCCTTAGGGTAATTACAGTCCTTAGGGTAATTACAGTCCTTAGGGTAATTACAGTCCATAGGGTAATTACAGTCCATAGGGTAATTACAGTCCATAGGGTAATTACAGTCCTTAGGGTAATTACAGTCCAGAGGGTAATTACAGTCCTTAGGGTAATTACAGTCCTTAGGGTAATTACAGTCCTTAGGGTAATTACAGTCCTTAGGGTAATTACAGTCCATAGGGTAATTACAGTCCTTAGGGTAATTACAGTCCATAGGGTAATTACAGTCCTTAGGGTAATTACAGTCCATAGGGTAATTACAGTCCTTAGGGTAATTACAGTCCTTAGGGTAATTACAGTCCTTAGGGTAATTACAGTCCTTAGGGTAATTACAGTCCTTAGGGTAATTACAGTCCTTAGGGTAATTACAGTCCTTAGGGTAATTACAGTCTTTAGGGTAATTACAGTCCATAGGGTAATTACAGTCCTTGGGGTTTTTTGGGAGTTAGGGGAGTTACATGGTACACAGATTATAATGAGATGTATCACATTCTGCGTCTCTGCCCCAGCTTGCACCTTGGGGAGAGTCAGTAGGAGGAGTTGGGGGGGGAGTTACATGGGGCACAGATTATAATGAGATGTATCACATTCTGCGTCTCTGCCCCAGCATGCACCTTGGGGAGAGTCAGTAGGAGGAGTTGGGGGAGTTACATGGGGCACAGATTATAATGAGATGTATCACATTCTGCGTCTCTGCCCCAGCATGCACCTTGGGGAGAGTCAGTAGGAGGAGTTGGGGGGAGTTACATGGTGCACAGATTATAATGAGATGTATCACATTCTGCGTCTCTGTCCCAGCTTGCACCTTGGGGAGAGTCAGTAGGAGGAGTTGGGGGAGTTACATGGGGCACAGATTATAATGAGATGTATCACATTCTGCATCTCTGTCCCAGCATGCACCTTGGGGAGAGTCAGTAGGAGGAGTTGGGAGGAGTTACATGGGGCACAGATTATAATGAGATGTATCACATTCTGCGTCTCTGCCCCAGCTTGCACATTGGGGAGAGTCAGTAGGAGGAGTTGGGGGAGTTACATGGGGCACAGATTATAATGAGATGTATCACATTCTGCGTCTCTGTCCCAGCATGCACCTTGGGGAGAGTCAGTAGGAGGAGTTGGGGAGGAGTTACATGGTGCACAGATTATAATGAGATGTATCACATTCTGCGTCTGTCCCAGCATGCACCTTGGGGGGAGTCAGTAGGAGGAGTTGGGGGAGTTACATGGTGCACAGATTATAATGAGATGTATCACATTCTGCGTCTCTGCCCCAGCTTGCACCTTGGGGAGAGTCAGTAGGAGGAGTTGGGGAGGAGTTACATGGTGCACAGATTATAATGAGATGTATCACATTCTGAAACTCTGCCCCAGCTTGCACCTTGGGGAGAGTCAGTAGGAAGAGTTGGGGGAGTTACATGGTGCACAGATTATAATGAGATGTATCACATTCTGCGTCTCTGTCCCAGCATGCACCTTGGGGGGAGTCAGTAGGAGGAGTTGGGAGGAGTTACATGATGCACAGATTATAATGAGATGTATCACATTCTGCGTCTCTGTCCCAACTTGCACCTTGGGGAGAGTCAGTAGGAGGAGTTGGGGGGAGTTACATGGTGCACAGATTATAATGAGATGTATCACATTCTGCGTCTCTGCCCCCAGCTTGCACCTTGGGGAGAGTCAGTAGGAGGAGTTACATGGTGCACAGATTATAATGAGATGTATCACATTCTGCGTCTCTGCCCCAGCTTGCACCTTGGGGAGAGTCAGTAGGAGGAGTTGGGGGAGTTACATGGTGCACAGATTATAATGAGATGTATCACATTCTGCGTCTCTTCCCCAGCTTGCACCTTGGGGAGAATCAGTAGGAGGAGTTGGGGGGAGTTACATGGTGCACAGATTATAATGAGATGTATCACATTCTGCGTCTCTGTCCCAGCTTGCACCTTGGGGAGAGTCAGTAGGAGGAGTTGGGGGGAGTTACATGGGGCACAGATTATAATGAGATGTATCACATTCTGCGTCTCTGTCCCAGCTTGCACCTTGGGGGGAGTCAGTAGGAGGAGTTGGGGAGGAGTTACATGGGGCACAGATTATAATGAGATGTATCACATTCTGCGTCTCTGTCCCAGCATGCACCTTGGGGAGAGTCAGTAGGAGGAGTTGGGGGAGTTACATGGTGCACAGATTATAATGAGATGTATCACATTCTGCGTCTCTGTCCCAGCTTGCACCTTGGGGAGAGTCAGTAGGAGGAGTTGGGGGGGAGTTACATGGTGCACAGATTATAATGAGATGTATCACATTCTGCGTCTCTGTCCCAGCATGCACCTTGGGGAGAGTCAGTAGGAGGAGTTGGGGAGTTACATGGTGCACAGATTATAATGAGATGTATCACAGTCTGCGTCTGTCCCAGCATGCACCGTGGTGAGAGTCAGTAGGAGGAGTTGGGGGGAGTTACATGGTGCACAGATTATAATGAGATGTATCACATTCTGCGTCTCTGTCCCAGCATGCACCTTGGGGAGAGTCAGAAGGAGGAGTTGGGGGGAGTTACATGTGGCACAGATTATAATGAGATGTATCACATTCTGCGTCTCTGTCCCAGCATGCACCTTGGGGAGAGTCAGTAGGAGGAGTTGGGGGAGGAGTTACATGGTGCACAGATTATAATGAGATGTATCACATTCTGCGTCTCTGTCCCAGCATGCACCTTGGGGAGAGTCAGTAGGAGGAGTTGGGGAGTTACATGGTGCACAGATTATAATGAGATGTATCACAGTCTGCGTCTGTCCCAGCATGCACCGTGGGGAGAGTCAGTAGGAGGAGTTGGGGGGAGTTACATGGGGCACAGATTATGAGATGTATCACATTCTGCGTCTCTGTCCCAGCATGCACCTTGGGGGGAGTCAGTAGGAGGAGTTGGGAGGAGTTACATGATGCACAGATTATAATGAGATGTATCACATTCTGCGTCTCTGTCCCAACTTGCACCTTGGGGAGAGTCAGTAGGAGGAGTTACATGGTGCACAGATTAGAATGAGATGTATCACATTCTGCGTCTCTGCCCCAGCTTGCACCTTGGGGAGAGTCAGTAGGAGGAGTTGGGGAGGAGTTACATGGGGCACAGATTATAATGAGATGTATCACATTCTGCGTCTCTGCCCCAGCTTGCACCTTGGGGAGAGTCAGTAGGAGGAGTTACATGGTGCACAGATTATAATGAGATGTATCACATTCTGCGTCTCTGTCCCAGCTTGCACCTTGGGGGGAGTCAGTAGGAGGAGTTGGGGAGTTACATGGTGCACAGATTATAATGAGATGTATCACATTCTGCGTCTCTGCCCCAGCTTGCACCTTGGGGAGAGTCAGTAGGAGGAGTTACATGGTGCACAGATTATAATGAGATGTATCACATTCTGCGTCTCTGCCCCAGCTTGCACCTTGGGGAGAATCAGTAGGAGGAGTTGGGGGGAGTTACATGGTGCACAGATTATAATGAGATGTATCACATTCTGCGTCTCTGTCCCAGCTTGCACCTTGGGGGGAGTCAGTAGGAGGAGTTGGGGGGAGTTACATGGGGCACAGATTATAATGAGAGGTATCACATTCTGCGTCTCTTCCCCAGCTTGCACCTTGGGGAGAGTCAGTAGGAGGAGTTGGGGGGAGTTACATGGTGCACAGATTATAATGAGATGTATCACATTCTGCGTCTCTGTCCCAGCTTGCACCTTGGGGAGAATCAGTAGGAGGAGTTGGGGGGAGTTACATGGTGCACAGATTATAATGAGATGTATCACATTCTGCGTCTCTGTCCCAGCTTGCACCTTGGGGGGAGTCAGTAGGAGGAGTTTGGGGGGAGTTACATGGGGCACAGATTATAATGAGATGTATCACATTCTGCGTCTCTGTCCCAGCTTGCACCTTGGGGGGAGTCAGTAGGAGGAGTTGGGGGGAGTTACATGGGGCACAGATTATAATGAGATGTATCACATTCTGAAACTCTGTCCCAGCTTGCACCTTGGGGAGAGTCAGTAGGAGGAGTTGGGGGGGAGTTACATGGTGCACAGATTATAATGAGATGTATCACATTCTGCGTCTCTGTCCCAGCATGCACCTTGGGGGGAGTCAGTAGGAGGAGTTGGGGGGAGTTACATGGTGCACAGATTATAATGAGATGTATCACATTCTGCGTCTCTGTCCCAGCTTGCACCTTGGGGAGAGTCAGTAGGAGGAGTTGGGGGAGTTACATGGTGCACAGATTATAATGAGATGTATCACATTCTGCGTCTCTGTCCTAGCTTGCACCTTGGGGGGAGTCAGTAGGAGGAGTTGGGGAGTTACATGGTGCACAGATTATAATGAGATGTATCACATTCTGCGTCTCTGTCCCAGCATGCACCTTGGGGGGAGTCAGTAGGAGGAGTTGGGGGGAGTTACATGGTGCACAGATTATATTGAGATGTATCACATTCTGCGTCTCTGTCCTAGCTTGCACCTTGGGGAGAGTCAGTAGGAGGAGTTGGGGGAGTTACATGGTGCACAGATTATAATGAGATGTATCACATTCTGTGTCTCTGCCCCAGCATGCACCTTGGGGAGAGTCAGTAGGAGGAGTTGGGGAGGAGTTACATGGGGCACAAATTATAATGAGATGTATCACATTCTGCGTCTCTGTCCCAGCTTGCACCTTGGGGAGAGTCAGTAGGAGGAGTTGGGAGGAGTTACATGGTGCACGGATTATAATGAGATGTATCACATTCTGCGTCTCTGCCCCAGCTTGCACCTTGGGGAGAGTCAGTAGGAGGAGTTGGGGAGGAGTTACATGGTGCACAGATTATAATGAGATGTATCACATTCTGAAACTCTGCCCCAGCTTGCACCTTGGGGAGAGTCAGTAGGAGGAGTTGGGGGGAGTTACATGGTGCACAGATTATAATGAGATGTATCACATTCTGCGTCTCTGCCCCCAGCTTGCACCTTGGGGAGAGTCAGTATGAGGAGTTGGGGGGAGTTACATGGTGCACAGATTATAATGAGATGTATCACATTCTGCGTCTCTTCCCCAGCTTGCACCTTGGGGAGAGTCAGTATGAGGAGTTGGGGGGAGTTACATGGTGCACAGATTATAATGAGATGTATCACATTCTGCGTCTCTGTCCCAGCTTGCACCTTGGGGGGAGTCAGTAGGAGGAGTTGGGGGAGTTACATGGTGCACAGATTATAATGAGATGTATCACATTCTGCGTCTCTGTCCCAGCTTGCACCTTGGGGAGAGTCAGTAGGAGGAGTTGGGGGGAGTTACATGGTGCGCAGATTATAATGAGATGTATCACATTCTGCGTCTCTGCCCCAGCTTGCACCTTGGGGAGAATCAGTAGGAGGAGTTGGGGAGGAGTTACATGGGGCACAGATTATAATGAGATGTATCACATTCTGCGTCTCTGTCCCAGCTTGCACCTTGGGGAGAGTCAGTAGGAGGAGTTGGGGGGAGTTACATGGTGCACGGATTATAATGAGATGTATCACATTCTGCGTCTCTGCCCCAGCTTGCACCTTGGGGAGAGTCAGTAGGAGGAGTTGGGGAGGAGTTACATGGTGCACAGATTATAATGAGATGTATCACATTCTGCGTCTCTGTCCCAGCTTGCACCTTGGGGGGAGTCAGTAGGAGGAGTTGGGGGAGTTACATGGTGCACAGATTATAATGAGATGTATCACATTCTGCGTCTCTGTCCCAGCTTGCACCTTGGGGGGAGTCAGTAGGAGGAGTTGGGGGGAGTTACATGGGGCACAGATTATAATGAGATGTATCACATTCTGTGTCTCTGTCCCAGCTTGCACCTTGGGGGGAGTCAGTAGGAGGAGTTGGGGTAGTTACATGGTGCACAGATTATAATGAGATGTATCACATTCTGCGTCTCTGTCCCAGCTTGCACCTTGGGGAGAGTCAGTAGGAGGAGTTGGGGGAGTTACATGGTGCACAGATTATAATGAGATGTATCACATTCTGCGTCTCTGCCCCAGCATGCACCTTGGGGAGAGTCAGTAGGAGGAGTTGGGGGAGTTACATGGTGCACAGATTATGATGAGATGTATCACATTCTGCGTCTCTGTCCCAGCATGCACCTTGGGGGGAGTCAGTAGGAGGAGTTGTATTGTATTGTATGTCTTTATTTATATAGCTGTGATACAAACAAAATTATCAATAGTGGCGCTCTAGAATAACCAAATAAAATACAACCTGCCTAAACCCCCAACATACTACATGTGATAAACAGTGTGATCAACAGTGTAATACAAAATATAAAAGTGATACCAATACAAACAAATATGGATGCCGCTATAACCCAGTGGAGGATCCTTCTCACGATCCCATGTAGATAGAAGTGGTGTAAGTCATCGGGAAGCGCAAGCCATGGAAAACAGAAAAAAAGTCTGATGGTGCAGTACACGTGATAATTCGTGAGTTAATATATTAATAAAGGTCTGTGTGCAAAATACTCACAAACATATAGTGAGTGCTGTTCACAAAAAGGTATCTTTAAATCTCAGCCCACCAAGGATGATTAACACCAGGAGCTTCTGGAGACCTTATATATAAAAAGAAACGTACATAGTGCAGACTGGAAGGACAATTTATAAAAGCAGGTAAGTGGTAAGGGATACACTCACATGGTAGTAGATTTAAAAAAGCATTTAGATCCTGCGATCTGGATCTCGGCAAACGAAGCGTGTGCTCTCTGCCTCCCCTGTATATCGGCGTGCGTGTCACCGGTGCGTCTCACCGGATCCGGAAACCGGAACTGACGTCATCAGCCTGCAGGGGCTCCACTCGCTTAGGAATCTCTCTGGTCTGGTCTGGTCAGCGTCACTCTACGCGTTTCTCCGCATTCGGTTTCTTCAGGAGTGATTTGCTGACTGGTTCTAGTGGACTTATATACGCTGTGCTACAGACCCATTGGTTTATACTAATTAGATAATCGGGTGCTGGCTATAACATAGGTATATCAATTAAGAGATAATACGTATAATTAAATTCATAGTCACACATCAAGACATATGTGTGACTCCAAAAATGCAGAAGTTTATTAATACATGCAACAATATTAAAAAATATATATATATAATAAAAATATATATATAATAAAAACGTTTAATAAACACAACAAGAAATATACTAATACATTTGACTGACTAATTGTTCATCAAGATTGCTGAGGTACAAGAGGCATTCTAATAGGGAGATATAAAAGCAAAATTAGAATGGATTACATGACAGGATTACAAAAAAGGTTTAATGTCAAAATCAAGATTCAATCCTAATGGGGCAATGGTTTTCAATTCATACATCCAAAAGGATTCTCTTTTTATCAAAGATAAGTCTCTATTACCCCCTCTCCAGTGAGGCATCACCTGTTCTATAGCCTTAAAAGTAAAACTGGCGGGGTTAGAATTATGGGCTATTAAAAAATGATTGGAAACACTGTGAGTTGTGAGTTTCCTTTTTATATTACTGAGATGCTCTAATATGCGTGTTCTAAGCGGGCGAGTGGTCTTCCCAATATATTGTAGACCACATTCGCATTCTGCCAGGTAAATTACAAAGGTTGATCGACAGTTTAGGTGTTGTTTTATATTATACATTTTACCTGTTATATTTGATTTAAAACTTTGAACCACCTTAGAACTATGCTGACATGCAGTGCACATTTTACACTCATAAAAGCCTTTAGGGGGATCTAACCACGTTGGGCATCTCTTTGCAGTGTTTTTTAGAGCGCTTGGGGATAGATAGCTTTTGATGTTTCTTGCTCTTTTGTAAACCATCTTTACTCTATCGGGTAGATACTCCCCCAGAATAGGGTCGTTTTTTAAAACTGACCAATGTGCATTCAAAATAGTGTTAATTTTGCCAGCATCTTTATTATACTGCGTAATAAAGGGTACTTGTAGAGTATCGTTCTCAATATGTTTCTTAGGGGTTGGGATAAGCATAGATTCCCTGGTAGTATCATTAGCTTTAGCCAATGCTTGTCTAACAACTTCTTCTTTGTAATGTCTCTCTGCGAACTTCCTAGAAAGTACTTCTGATTGTTCTTCAAATATGTGGTTATCAGTACAGTTACGTTTTAACCTACGGTACTGTCCATACGGGATATTAGTTATCCACTTATTAAGGTGGCAACTAGATTGTAGTATGTAGTTGTTGGCATCTACATTTTTAAAATAATTTTTGGTTTTAATTAACCCGCCTTCTGAATATATAGTGAGATCTAGGAAGTTGACAGTAGAGCTGCTAATAGTGGATGTGAACTTCAAATTTAGTTCATTCATATCCAGATATTCCAAAAACATATTTAGATCTCCCAGGGTGCCTTTCCAGACGAATATAATGTCGTCTATATATCTCCGCCATGTGACCAAATTCGCGTCCAGTCCAGGCCAAGACCATATATATTGGTCCTCCCACATGGCCATCAAAAGATTAGCATAACTGGGCGCGAATTTGGTCCCCATGGCGGTCCCACAGAGTTGCAGATAATAGACATCACTGAACCAAAAGAAATTTTTACTCAAAATGAACTTTATACACTCCACAAGAAAGTCAATTTGTATTTCAGGGAATTTGTCTTCTTTTTCTAAAAAGTGTCTAACGGCTCTGCAACCATCATCATGTCTTATTGATGTGTATAGAGCCGTGACATCTGTGGTGACTAAGATGTAGGTGTCCTGCCACTGGATCTCTCTCAACATAAGGATGACGTCACTTGTGTCTTTCAGATAGGATTTTTGTTTTTTAACAATTCCCTGTAGGTAACTGTCTACGAACTCAGATAGATTGGCCGTTAATGACCCAATCCCAGAAATTATTGGGCGTCCTGGGGGATGTGTAAGATCTTTATGTATCTTTGGTAAGAAATAGAAGACGGGGAATATTGGATCCTCCACATTTAGGAATTGAAATTCATGTTCTTCCAATACTCCCCGTCTTCTTCCATCCTCCAGGAGAGTCTGTAATTCTTTTTTATACAAGGTGGAGGGGTTGGATGATAAGCATGCACCTTGGGGAGAGTCAGTAGGAGGAGTTGGGGGGAGTTACATGGGGCACAGATTATGATGAGATGTATCACATTCTGCGTCTCTGTCCCAGCATGCACCTTGGGGGGAGTCAGTAGGAGGAGTTGTATTGTATTGTATGTCTTTATTTATATAGCGCCATTAATGTACACTGGCGACACGTTTTATTGAAGCACGGCTAGCACCGCAAGCCGGGGGATGCCCCGGCGTGCTAGCCGCACTCCCTCAGCGTGATGCGCGGTCACGCGTCATCGGGTGCCTGCGCCCCCTGCACGCGCGTCCAGGGCTCCCCGAGGGAGCCCTGGTGTCCCGCGATGTGGGGGACGGCGGCAGGGGGTTCCGGGGGACCCGGCGGACCCGGCAGCGGGAGAGAGAAAGCCCCGATCGGAGGGCGCTCCTCCGCTGCTTCGGCGTGCGCCCGGCACCCTCCGGCGCGCGCCAGGTTACTGCTGCGGCCGAGAACGGGCAAATGCTCGAATAAACTCGGCCGCAGCAGTAAATAGCGCGTCACAGTAGTAATACATGTGGTAATCATATAAATAACAGATAATATAAATAACAGAGCATGGGAAGAAGTGCTTTAGACATATAAGTAACATTTCGGAAGAGGAGTCCCTGCCCCGAGGAGCTTACAGTCTAATTGGTAGGTAGGGAGACCGTACAGAGACAGTAGGAGGGAGTTCTGGTAAGTGCGTCTGCAGGGGGCCAGGCTTTATGTATCGTGTTCAGAATATCCACAGTGCTATTCATATGCTTCATTAAGCAAGTGTGTCTTAAGGTGGGTCTTAAAGGTGGATAGAGAGGGTGCTAGTCGGGTACTGAGGGGAAGGGCATTCCAGAGGTGAGGGGCAGTCAGTGATAAGGGTTTAAGGCGGGAGAGGGCTTTAGATACAAAGGGGGTAGAAAGAAGACATCCTTGAGAAGAACGCAAGAGTCGGGATGGTGCATAGCGAGAAATTAGGGCTGAGATGTAAGGAGGGGCAGAGGAGTGTAAAGCTTTAAAAGTGAGGAGAAGAATGGAGTGTGAGATGCGGGATTTGATCGGAAGCCAGGAGAGGGATTTCATGAGGGGAGATGCTGAGACAGATCTAGGAAAGAGTAGAGTGATTCTGGCAGCAGCGTTTAGGATAGATTGTAGGGGAGACAGGTGAGAGGCAGGAAGGCCGGACAGCAGGAGGTTACAGTAATCAAGACGGGAGAGAATGAGGGCCTGAGTCAGAGTTTTAGCAGTCGAGCAACAGAGGAAAGGGCGTATCTTTGTTATATTGCGGAGGAAAAAGCGACAAGTTTTAGAAATGTTTTGAATGTGAGGGGCGAATGTGAGAGAGGAGTCGAGTGTGACCCCTAGGCAGCGTGCTTGGGCTACTGGGTGAATGATCGTAGTTCCAACAGTAATGTGGAAGGAGGTAGTAGGGCCAGGTTTGGGAGGAAGTATGAGGAGCTCTGTTTTAGCCATGTTGAGTTTAAGGCGTCGGAGGGCCATCCAGGATGATATAGCAGAGAGGCATTCAGAAACTTTGGTTTGTACGGCAGGTGTAAGGTCAGGTGTTGAAAAGTATATTTGTGTGTCGTCGGCATAGAGGTGATAATTAAACCCAAAAGATGTTATTAGGTCACCTAGAGAGAGTGTGTACAGAGAAAAGAGAAGAGGTCCCAGGACAGAGCCCTGGGGTACCCCCACAGAGAGATCAATAGAGGAGGAGGAGGTGTTAGCAGAAGAGACACTGAAAGTACGATGGGAGAGGTAGGAGGAGATCCAGGATAGAGCTTTGTTCCGAATACCAAGAGTATGGAGAATGTGGAGGAGAAGAGGGTGGTCCACGGTGTCAAATGCTGCAGAGAGGTCGAGTAATATGAGCAGAGTGTAATGACCTCTGTCTTTGGCAGCATGGAGGTCGTCAGTTATTTTAGTGAGGGCTGTTTCGGTGGAGTGAGCAGTGCGGAAGCCAGATTGTACAGGGTCTAGGAGAGAATAGGTGTTGAGAAAATGGAGCAAGCGAGAGAATACAAGACGTTCAAGGAGTTTAGAGGCAAAAGGCAGGAGGGAGACAGGTCGATAGTTAGAAAGACAGGTAGGGTCAAGCTTGCTGTTTTTGAGTAATGGTATGACTGTTGCATGTTTGAAGGAGGATGGAAAGGTTCCAGAGCAGAGGGAGGAGTTAAAAATGTGTGTGAGCGTAGGGAATATAGTAGGAGCTAGAGGTTTTAGGAGATGGGAGGGAATGGGGTCAAGAGGGCAAGTGGTAGAGGGAGAAGAGGCGATCAACAGCGACACATCCTCCTCTGAGACAGCGAAAAAAGAGTCAAGGAAGGCAGGAGGAGAGTTAGGAAGAGGTGTAGGATGGGGGGAAGGAACAGAGGGGATGTTCTGCCGTATGGATTCCACCTTTTCCTTGGGGGGAGTTACATGGTGCATAGATTATAATGAGATGTATCACATTCTGCGTCTCTGCCCCAGCATGCACCTTGGGGAGTCAGTAGGAGGAGTTGGGGAGAGTTACATGGTGCATAGATTATAATGAGATGTATCACATTCTGCGTCTCTGCCCCAGCTTGCACCTTGGGGAGTCAGTAGGAGGAGTTGGGGAGAGTTACATGGTGCACAGATTATAATGAGATGTATCACATTCTGCGTCTGTCCCAGCATGCACCTTGGGGAGTCAGTAGGAGGAGTTGGGGGGAGTTACATGGGGCACAGATTATAATCAGATGTATCACAGTCTGCGTCTCTGTCCCAGCATGCACCTTGGGGAGAGTCAGTAGGAGGAGTTGAGGGGGGAATGGGGGGGAGTTACATGGTGCACAGATTATGCAATGTATGGGTATATAAAGCGGGTATAATACATGCGTGTGTCCCCTCACCAGGCAGAGACTGTCTTTGGACGACCTCCTCCCTCCCGGCTCTCCCGCAGACGCACGCGACTTACTTAAGAAACTTCTCATCTTCAATCCAGACAAGAGACTGACAGCGGAGGAGGCCTTGCAGCACCCCTATGTGAAGAGGTAACCTAACCCCTGTACTGCAGCACCCCTATGTGAAGAGGTAACCTAACCTCTGTACTGCAGCACCCCTATGTGAAGAGGTAACCTAACCCCTGTACTGCAGCACCCCTATGTGAAGAGGTAACCTAACCCCTGTTCTGCAGCACCGCTTTCTGAGTTGATGGACAGGACGGGCGACAGTGAGAGCGGCCTCTTACTGTGACCCCCGGTAATAATGGGGAGGGGAGGGGCGGCCTCTCACTGTGACCCCCTGTAATAACGGGGTGGGGAGGGGAGGGGTGGCCTCTCACTGTGACCCCCTGTAATAACGGGGAGGGGAGGGGCGGCTTCTCACTGTGACTCCCTGTAATAACGAGGTGGGGAGGGGCGGCCTCTCACTGTGACTCCCTGTAATAACGGGGAGGGGAGGGGCGGCTTCTCACTGTGACTCCCTGTAATAACGGGGTGGGGAGGGGCGGCCTCTCACTGTGACCCCCTGTAATAATGGGGAGGGGAGGGGCGGCCTCTCACTGTGACTCCCTGTAATAACGGGGAGGGGAGGGGCGGCCTCTCACTGTGACTCCCTGTAATAACGAGGTGGGGAGGGGCGGCCTCTCACTGTGACTCCCTGTAATAACGGGGAGGGGCGGCCTCTCACTGTGACTCCCTGTAATAACGGGGTGGGGAGGGGCGGCCTCTCACTGTGACCCCCTGTAATAACGGGAAGGGGAGGGGCCTCTCACTGTGACTCCCTGTAATAACGGGGAGGGGAGGGGCGGCCTCTCACTGTGACTCTCTGTAATAACGAGGTGGGGAGGGGCGGCCTCTCACTGTGACTCCCTGTAATAACGAGGTGGGGAGAGGCGTCCTCTCACTGTGACTCCCTGTAATAACGGGGAGGGGAGGGGCAGCCTCTCACTGTGACTCCCTGTAATAACGGGAAGGGGAGGGGCCTCTCACTGTGACTCCCTGTAATAACGGGGAGGGGAGGGGCGGCCTCTCACTGTGACTCCCTGTAATAACGGGGAGGGGCAGCCTCTCACTGTGACTCCCTGTAATAACGGGGTGGGGAGGGGCGGCCTCTCACTGTGACTCCCTGTAATAACGGGGAGGGGAGGGGCGGCCTCTCACTGCGACTCCCTGTAATAACGGGGTGAGGAGGGGCGGCCTCTCACTGTGACTCCCTGTAATAACGGGGAGGGGCAGCCTCTCACTGTGACTCCCTGTAATAACGGGGAGGGGCGGCCTCTCACTGTGACTCCCTGTAATAACGAGGTTGGGAGGGGCGGCCTCTCTGTGACTCCCTGTAATAACGGGGAGGGGCGGCCTCTCACTGTGACTCCCTGTAATAACGAGGTGGGGAGGGGCGGCCTCTCACTGTGACTCCCTGTAATAACGGGGAGGGGAGGGGCGGCCTCTCACTGTGACTCCCGGTAATAACGAGATGGGGAGGGGCGGCCTCTCACTGTGACTCTCTGTAATAACGAGGTGGGGAGGGGCGGCCTCTCACTGTGACTCCCTGTAATAACGGGGAGGGGCGGCCTCTCACTGTGACTCTCTGTAATAACGAGGTTGGGAGGGGCGGCCTCTCTGTGACTCCCTGTAATAACGGGGAGGGGAGAGGCGGCCTCTCACTGTGACTCTCTGTAATAACGAGGTGGGGAGGGGCGGCCTCTCACTGTGACTCCCTGTAATAACGGGGAGGGGAGAGGCGGCCTCTCACTGTGACTCTCTGTAATAACGAGGTGGGGAGGGGCGGCCTCTCACTGTGACTCTCTGTAATAACGAGGTGGGGAGGGGCGGCCTCTCTGTGACTCCCTGTAATAACGGGGCGGCCTCTCACTGCGACTCTCTGTAATAACGAGGTGGGGAGGGGCGGCCTCTCACTGTGACTCCCTGTAATAACGAGGTGGGGAGGGGCGGCCTCTCACTGTGACTCCCTGTAATAACGGGGTGGGGAGGGGCGGCCTCTCACTGTGACCCCCTGTAATAACGGGAAGGGGAGGGGCCTCTCACTGTGACTCCCTGTAATAACGGGGAGGGGAGGGGCGGCCTCTCACTGTGACTCTCTGTAATAACGAGGTGGGGAGGGGCGGCCTCTCACTGTGACTCCCTGTAATAACGAGGTGGGGAGGGGCGGCCTCTCACTGTGACTCTCTGTAATAACGAGGTGGGGAGGGGCGGCCTCTCACTGTGACTCCCTGTAATAACGAGGTTGGGAGGGGCGGCCTCTCTGTGACTCCCTGTAATAACGGGGAGGGGAGGGGCGGCCTCTCACTGTGACTCCCTGTAATAACGGGGAGGGGAGAGGCGGCCTCTCACTGTGACTCTCTGTAATAACGAGGTGGGGAGGGGCGGCCTCTCTGTTACTCCCTGTAATAATGGGGCGGCCTCTCACTGTGACTCCCTGTAATAACGGGGCGGCCTCTCACTGTGACTCCCTGTAATAACGGGGCGGCCTCTCACTGCGACTCTATGTAATAACGAGGTGGGGAGGGGCGGCCTCTCACTGTGACTCCCTGTAATAACGAGGTGGGGAGGGGCGGCCTCTCACTGTGACTCTCTGTAATAACGAGGTGGGGAGGGGCGGCCTCTCACTGTGACTCCCTGTAATAACGGGGAGGGGCGGCCTCTCACTGTGACTCTCTGTAATAACGAGGTTGGGAGGGGCGGCCTCTCTGTGACTCCCTGTAATAACGGGGAGGGGAGGGGCGGCCTCTCACTGTGACTCCCTGTAATAACGGGGAGGGGAGAGGCGGCCTCTCACTGTGACTCTCTGTAATAACGAGGTGGGGAGGGGCGGCCTCTCTGTTACTCCCTGTAATAACGGGGAGGGGAGGGGAGGGGCGGCCTCTCACTGTGACTCCCTGTAATAACGGGGAGGGGAGAGGCGGCCTCTCACTGTGACTCTCTGTAATAACGAGGTGGGGAGGGGCGGCCTCTCACTGTGACTCTCTGTAATAACGAGGTGGGGAGGGGCGGCCTCTCTGTGACTCCCTGTAATAACGGGGCGGCCTCTCACTGCGACTCTCTGTAATAACGAGGTGGGGAGGGGCGGCCTCTCACTGTGACTCCCTGTAATAACGAGGTGGGGAGGGGCGGCCTCTCACTGTGACTCCCTGTAATAACGGGGTGGGGAGGGGCGGCCTCTCACTGTGACCCCCTGTAATAACGGGAAGGGGAGGGGCCTCTCACTGTGACTCCCTGTAATAACGGGGAGGGGAGGGGCGGCCTCTCACTGTGACTCTCTGTAATAACGAGGTGGGGAGGGGCGGCCTCTCACTGTGACTCCCTGTAATAACGAGGTGGGGAGGGGCGGCCTCTCACTGTGACTCTCTGTAATAACGAGGTGGGGAGGGGCGGCCTCTCACTGTGACTCCCTGTAATAACGAGGTTGGGAGGGGCGGCCTCTCTGTGACTCCCTGTAATAACGGGGAGGGGAGGGGCGGCCTCTCACTGTGACTCCCTGTAATAACGGGGAGGGGAGAGGCGGCCTCTCACTGTGACTCTCTGTAATAACGAGGTGGGGAGGGGCGGCCTCTCTGTTACTCCCTGTAATAATGGGGCGGCCTCTCACTGTGACTCCCTGTAATAACGGGGCGGCCTCTCACTGTGACTCCCTGTAATAACGGGGCGGCCTCTCACTGCGACTCTATGTAATAACGAGGTGGGGAGGGGCGGCCTCTCACTGTGACTCCCTGTAATAACGAGGTGGGGAGGGGCGGCCTCTCACTGTGACTCTCTGTAATAACGAGGTGGGGAGGGGCGGCCTCTCACTGTGACTCCCTGTAATAACGGGGAGGGGCGGCCTCTCACTGTGACTCTCTGTAATAACGAGGTTGGGAGGGGCGGCCTCTCTGTGACTCCCTGTAATAACGGGGAGGGGAGGGGCGGCCTCTCACTGTGACTCCCTGTAATAACGGGGAGGGGAGAGGCGGCCTCTCACTGTGACTCTCTGTAATAACGAGGTGGGGAGGGGCGGCCTCTCTGTTACTCCCTGTAATAACGGGGCGGCCTCTCACTGTGACTCCCTGTAATAACGGGGCGGCCTCTCACTGTGACTCCCTGTAATAACGGGGCGGCCTCTCACTGTGACTCCCTGTAATAACGGGGCGGCCTCTCACTGCGACTCTGTCTCACTCAGATTCCACTCCCCAGCGCGGGAGACGGCGCTGGATTATGATGTCATTCTTCCTGTGGATGATGACATACAACTGTCTGTGGCTGAATATCGGAACAAACTGTACGAGGTAAGAAAACGACAGGACGCACGCGTCATGCATACACGCACGCTACACGCACACACTACACGCACATCAGAAACGCCCACACGGTACACGTGATGCATCACGTACACGCTGCATATCACACAAACATTCCTACTATACACTGTAACCAGGCGTTGCACACTGACAGTCCTTACACTCCCGCACACTTATCCCCACAGTATACAGCTGTATAACACAGGCGTTACACACTGACAGTCCTTACACTCCCCCACACTTATCCCCACAGTATACAGCTGTATAACACAGGCGTTACACACTGACAGTCCTTACACTCCCCCACACTTATCCCCACAGTATACAGCTGTATAACACAGGCGTTACACACTGACAGTCCTTACACTCCCCCACACTTATCCCCACAGTATACAGCTGTATAACACAGGCGTTACACACTGACAGTCCTTACACTCCCCCACACTTATCCCCACAGTATACAGCTGTATAACACAGGCGTTGCACACTGACAGTCCTTACACTCCCACACACTTATCCCCACAGTATACAGCTGTATAACACAGGCGTTACACACTGACAGTCCTTACACTCCCCCACACTTATCCCCACAGTATACAGCTGTGTAACACAGGCGTTGCACACTGACAGTCCTTACACTCCCCCACACTTATCCCCACAGTATACAGCTGTATAACACAGGCGTTGCACAATGACAGTCCTTACACTCCCACACACTTATCCCCACAGTATACAGCTGTATAACACAGGCGTTACACACTGACAGTCCTTACACTCCCCCACACTTATCCCCACAGTATACAGCTGTATAACACAGGCGTTGCACACTGACAGTCCTTACACTCCCACACACTTATCCCCACAGTATACAGCTGTATAACACAGGCGTTACACACTGACAGTCCTTACACTCCCCCACACTTATCCCCACAGTATACAGCTGTGTAACACAGGCGTTGCACACTGACAGTCCTTACACTCCCCCACACTTATCCCCACAGTATACAGCTGTATAACACAGGCGTTGCACACTGACAGTCCTTACACTCCCACACACTTATCCCCACAGTATACAGCTGTATAAAACAGGCGTTACACACTGACAGTCCTTACACTCCCGCACACTTATCCCCACAGTATACAGCTGTATAAAACAGGCGTTACACACTGACAGTCCTTACACTCCCCCACACTTATCCCCACAGTATACAGCTGTATAACACAGGCGTTGCACACTGACAGTCCTTACACTCCCGCACACTTATCCCCACAGTATACAGCTTAGTCATTTCTCTGAGCCGTTTCTGCCGCCGCCGGCAAAGCCTATGGCGCGACCCGCTCTTCTCGGTTCGACCCTTATCGGGGGTCCAGGATTCGGGGACCCGGTTGTGGTCGAGTGCGGGGAAGCCTAGGAACTAGGGGCAAAAATAATTTTATTCCTAGGGGCCCTAGAACTGTTTATTCCCACGCCACTTGACGTTGACCTTGACTTGTAAGTGATCAAAGCTCTCCTATTGAAAATGTATCCGCTTTGCGGTTTGCGGTCTGGACGGCAGCCAACTCGTTCTTCGAAAGTTACCTCGAGGAATCTCCATTGAAGTCAATGGGCCCATTGACTTTCAATGGGAAACCGGCGCTCTCCCTCTCGGACGCCACCTGCTGGTCACTACAGGAACCAGGACTAAAACAACAAGATTCTCCATTGGAATGCATTGAGCCCTAATGGCGGCCAATGGGGACCTGCAAAATGGTGCCTGAAAAGGCAGGAAAGAAAAGAGCTATAATCATTAAAGGACTATTAACCCTTGTGCTCCCGGATGGATTCCAGTGTGTGTGTGATGCAGACACTGATTAAACCAGACATTACAATGGAACAGGGGAACAGGGGAAAATACATTTACAGGTTACAACAAGGGATAACTCACTGTTCTGGGTCTTAGCCCAGTTAACCCTTTGACTCCCGGGTGAGGTCAGGGGATGGCCAAATGTGGTGTAACCCCTGTAATCCCGGGCCACCCCCTTTCTCCCTCTACATCCCCACATTATACAGCTGTATAACACAGGCGTTACACACTGACAGTCCTTATCCCCACAGTATACAGCTGTACAAGTGTGAGTGTAAGTGTGCAGGGAGTGTAAGGACAATCAGTGTGTAGCGCTTGTGTTATACAGCTGTATACTGTGGGGATAATACAGGCGTTACACTCTCGCCTTCTTCTGTTCCCCACAGATGATTCTTGAGAGAAAGATGAACATTCGAAGACAGAAACGAGAAGCTCAAAAAGAAAGTGTCAGCTCTGTGCCCAAACACGATACAGATCCGCCTGCGAGACATCCAGAGACTTCCACAGATCCGCCTGTAACCAGGACGCCAGCGAGACAGCCAGAGACTTCCACAGATCCGCCTGTAACCAGGACGCCAGCGAGACAGCCAGAGACTTCCAGCCATACTGGACCCCATGTAAACTCCACAACAGCCACTGGTGTCCTAACCCACGGTGCTCCCACAGGACAACTGGCAGAGCAGACCCCACAAAGCAGAGCGCCCTCTTATAACCCCATAACGCACGGCGTGCCGCAGGGTGAGTGTAACGCAGGGACATCCCATGATGCACGGCGTGCCGCAGGGTGTGTGTGTAACGCAGGGACATCCCATGATGCACGGCGTGCCGCAGGGTGAGTGTGTAACGCAGGGACATCCCATGATGCACGGCGTGCCGCAGGGTGTGTGTGTAACGCAGGGACATCCCATGATGCACGGCGTGCCGCAGGGTGTGTGTGTGTAACGCAGAGACATCCCATGATGCACGGCGTGCCGCAGGGTGAGTGTGTAACGCAGAGACATCCCATGATGCACGGCGTGCCGCAGGGTGTGTGTGTAACGCAGGGACATCCCATGATGCACGGCGTGCCGCAGGGTGTGTGTGTAACGCAGGGACATCCCATGATGCACGGCGTGCCGCAGGGTGTGAGTGTAACGCAGGGACATCCCATGATGCACGGCGTGCCGCAGGGTGTGTGTGTAACGCAGGGACATCCCATGATGCACGGCGTGCCGCAGGGTGAGTGTGTAACGCAGGGACATCCCATGATGCACGGCGTGCCGCAGGGTGTGTGTGTAACGCAGGGACATCCCATGATGCACGGCGTGCCGCAGGGTGTGTGTAACGCAGGGACATCCCATGATGCACGGCGTGCCGCAGGGTGTGTGTGTAACGCAGGGACATCCCATGATGCACGGCGTGCCGCAGGGTGTGTGTGTAACGCAGGGACATCCCATGATGCACGGCGTGCCGCAGGGTGAGTGTGTAACGCAGGGACATCCCATGATGCACGGCGTGCCGCAGGGTGTGTGTAACGCAGGGACATCCCATGATGCACGGCGTGCCGCAGGGTGTGTGTGTAACGCAGGGACATCCCATGATGCACGGCGTGCCGCAGGGTGTGTGTGTAACGCAGGGACATCCCATGATGCACGGCGTGCCGCAGGGTGTGTGTGTAACGCAGGGACATCCCATGATGCACGGCGTGCCGCAGGGTGTGTGTGTGTAACGCGGGGACATCCCATGATGCACGGCGTGCCGCAGGGTGTGTGTGTAACGCAGGGACATCCCATGATGCACGGCGTGCCGCAGGGTGTGTGTGTAACGCAGGGACATCCCATGATGCACGGCGTGCCGCAGGATGTGTGTGTAACGCAGGGACATCCCATGATGCACGGCGTGCCGCAGGGTGTGTGTGTAACGCAGAGACATCCCATGATGCACGGCGTGCCGCAGGGTGTGTGTGTAACGCAGGGACATCCCATGATGCACGGCGTGCCGCAGGGTGAGTGTGTAACGCAGGGACATCCCATGATGCACGGCGTGCCGCAGGGTGAGTGTGTAACGCAGGGACATCCCATGATGCACGGCGTGCCGCAGGGTGTGTGTGTAACGCAGGGACATCCCATGATGCACGGGCGTGCCGCAGGGTGTGTGTGTAACGCAGGGACATCCCATGATGCACGGCGTGCCGCAGGGTGAGTGTGTAACGCAGGGACATCCCATGATGCACGGCGTGCCGCAGGGTGAGTGTGTAACGCAGGGACATCCCATGATGCACGGCGTGCCGCAGGGTGTGTGTGTAACGCAGGGACATCCCATGATGCACGGCGTGCCGCAGGGTGAGTGTGTAACGCAGGGACATCCCATGATGCACGGCGTGCCGCAGGGTGTGTGTAACGCAGGGACATCCCATGATGCACGGCGTGCCGCAGGGTGTGTGTGTAACGCAGGGACATCCCATGATGCACGGCGTGCCGCAGGGTGTGTGTGTAACGCAGGGACATCCCATGATGCACGGCGTGCCGCAGGGTGTGTGTGTAACGCAGGGACATCCCATGATGCACGGCGTGCCGCAGGGTGTGTGTGTAACGCAGGGACATCCCATGATGCACGGCGTGCCGCAGGGTGTGTGTGTGTAACGCGGGGACATCCCATGATGCACGGCGTGCCGCAGGATGTGTGTGTAACGCAGGGACATCCCATGATGCACGGCGTGCCGCAGGGTGTGTGTGTAACGCAGAGACATCCCATGATGCACGGCGTGCCGCAGGGTGTGTGTGTAACGCAGGGACATCCCATGATGCACGGCGTGCCGCAGGGTGAGTGTGTAACGCAGGGACATCCCATGATGCACGGCGTGCCGCAGGGTGAGTGTGTAACGCAGGGACATCCCATGATGCACGGCGTGCCGCAGGGTGTGTGTGTAACGCAGGGACATCCCATGATGCACGGCGTGCCGCAGGGTGTGTGTGTAACGCAGGGACATCCCATGATGCACGGCGTGCCGCAGGGTGAGTGTGTAACGCAGGGACATCCCATGATGCACGGCGTGCCGCAGGGTGAGTGTGTAACGCAGGGACATCCCATGATGCACGGCGTGCCGCAGGGTGTGTGTGTAACGCAGGGACATCCCATGATGCACGGCGTGCCGCAGGGTGAGTGTGTAACGCAGGGACATCCCATGATGCACGGCGTGCCGCAGGGTGTGTGTAACGCAGGGACATCCCATGATGCACGGCGTGCCGCAGGGTGTGTGTGTAACGCAGGGACATCCCATGATGCACGGCGTGCCGCAGGGTGTGTGTGTAACGCAGGGACATCCCATGATGCACGGCGTGCCGCAGGGTGTGTGTGTAACGCAGGGACATCCCATGATGCACGGCGTGCCGCAGGGTGTGTGTGTGTAACGCAGGGGACATCCCATGATGCACGGCGTGCCGCAGGGTGTGTGTGTAACGCAGGGACATCCCATGATGCACGGCGTGCCGCAGGGTGTGTGTGTAACGCAGGGACATCCCATGATGCACGGCGTGCCGCAGGGTGTGTGTGTAACGCAGGGACATCCCATGATGCACGGCGTGCCGCAGGGTGAGTGTGTAACGCAGGGACATCCCATGATGCACGGCGTGCCGCAGGGTGAGTGTGTAACGCAGGGACATCCCATGATGCACGGCGTGCCGCAGGGTGTGTGTGTAACGCAGGGACATCCCATGATGCACGGCGTGCCGCAGGGTGTGTGTGTAACGCAGGGACATCCCATGATGCACGGCGTGCCGCAGGGTGAGTGTGTAACGCAGGGACATCCCATGATGCACGGCGTGCCGCAGGGTGAGTGTGTAACGCAGGGACATCCCATGATGCACGGCGTGCCGCAGGGTGTGTGTGTAACGCAGGGACATCCCATGATGCACGGCGTGCCGCAGGGTGTGTGTAACACAGAGACATCCCATGATGCACGGCGTGCCGCAGGGTGTGTGTGTAACGCAGGGACATCCCATGATGCACGGCGTGCCGCAGGGTGTGTGTGTAACGCAGGGACATCCCATGATGCACGGCGTGCCGCAGGGTGTGTGTGTAACGCAGGGACATCCCATGATGCACGGCGTGCCGCAGGGTGTGTGTGTAACGCAGGGACATCCCATGATGCACGGCGTGCCGCAGGGTGTGTGTGTAACGCAGGGACATCCCATGATGCACGGCGTGCCGCAGGGTGTGTGTGTAACGCAGGGACATCCCATGATGCACGGCGTGCCGCAGGGTGTGTGTGTAACGCAGGGACATCCCATGATGCACGGCGTGCCGCAGGGTGTGTGTGTAACGCAGGGACATCCCATGATGCACGGCGTGCCGCAGGGTGTGTGTGTAACGCAGGGACATCCCATGATGCACGGCGTGCCGCAGGGTGTGTGTGTAACACAGGGACATCCCATGATGCACGGCGTGCCGCAGGGTGAGTGTGTAACGCAGGGACATCCCATGATGCACTGCGTGCCGCAGGGTGTGTGTGTAACGCAGGGACATCCCATGATGCACGGCGTGCCGCAGGGTGTGTGTGTAACGCAGGGACATCCCATGATGCACGGCGTGCCGCAGGGTGAGTGTGTAACGCAGGGACATCCCATGATGCACGGCGTGCCGCAGGGTGAGTGTGTAACGCAGGGACATCCCATGATGCACGGCGTGCCGCAGGGTGAGTGTGTAACGCAGGGACATCCCATGATGCACGGCGTGCCGCAGGGTGTGTGTAACGCAGGGACATCCCATGATGCACGGCGTGCCGCAGGGTGTGTGTAACGCAGGGACATCCCATGATGCACGGCGTGCCGCAGGGTGAGTGTGTAACGCAGGGACATCCCATGATGCACGGCGTGCCGCAGGGTGTGTGTGTAACGCAGGGACATCCCATGATGCACGGCGTGCCGCAGGGTGTGTGTGTAACAAAGGGACATCCCATGATGCACGGCGTGCCGCAGGGTGTGTGTGTAACGCAGGGACATCCCATGATGCACGGCGTGCCGCAGGGTGTGTGTAACGCAGGGACATCCCATCATGCACGGCGTGCCGCAGGGTGTGTGTGTAACGCAGGGACATCCCATGATGCACGGCGTGCCGCAGGGTGAGTGTGTAACGCAGGGACATCCCATGATGCACGGCGTGCCGCAGGGTGTGTGTGTAACGCAGGGACATCCCATGATGCACGGCGTGCCGCAGGGTGAGTGTAACGCAGGGACATCCCATGATGCACGGCGTGCCGCAGGGTGAGTGTAACGCAGGGACATCCCATGATGCACGGCGTGCCGCAGGGTGTGTGTGTAACGCAGGGACATCCCATGATGCACGGCGTGCCGCAGGGTGTGTGTGTAACGCAGGGACATCCCATGATGCACGGCGTGCCGCAGGGTGTGTGTAACGCAGGGACATCCCATGATGCACGGCGTGCCGCAGGGTGTGTGTGTAATGCAGGGACATCCCATGATGCACGGCGTGCCGCAGTGTGTGTGTGTAACGCAGGGACATCCCATGATGCACGGCGTGCCGCAGGGTGTGTGTGTAACGCAGGGACATCCCATGATGCACGGCGTGCCGCAGGGTGTGTGTGTAACGCAGGGACATCCCATGATGCACGGCGTGCCGCAGGGTGTGTGTGTAACGCAGGGACATCCCATGATGCACGGCGTGCCGCAGGGTGTGTGTAACGCAGGGACATCCCATGATGCACGGCGTGCCGCAGGGTGTGTGTGTAACGCAGGGACATCCCATGATGCACGGCGTGCCGCAGGGTGTGTGTAACGCAGGGACATCCCATGATGCACGGCGTGCCGCAGAGTGTGTGTGTGTAACGCAGGGACATCCCATGATGCACGGCGTGCCGCAGGGTGTGTGTGTAACGCAGGGACATCCCATGATGCACGGCGTGCCGCAGGGTGTGTGTGTAACGCAGAGACATCCCATGATGCACGGCGTGCCGCAGGGTGTGTGTGTAACGCAGGGACATCCCATGATGCACGGCGTGCCGCAGGGTGTGTGTGTAACGCAGGGACATCCCATGATGCACGGCGTGCCGCAGGGTGTGTGTAACGCAGGGACATCCCATGATGCACGGCGTGCCGCAGGGTGTGTGTGTAACGCAGGGACATCCCATGATGCACGGCGTGCCGCAGAGTGTGTGTGTGTAACGCAGGGACATCCCATGATGCACGGCGTGCCGCAGGGTGTGTGTGTAACGCAGGGACATCCCATGATGCACGGCGTGCCGCAGGGTGTGTGTGTAACGCAGGGACATCCCATGATGCACGGCGTGCCGCAGAGTGTGTGTAACGCAGGGACATCCCATGATGCACGGCGTGCCGCAGGGTGTGTGTGTAACGCAGGGACATCCCATGATGCACGGCGTGCCGCAGGGTGTGTGTGTAACGCAGGGACATCCCATGATGCACGGCGTGCCGCAGGGTGTGTGTGTAACGCAGGGACATCCCATGATGCACGGCGTGCCGCAGGGTGTGTGTGTAACGCAGGGACATCCCATGATGCACGGCGTGCCGCAGGGTGTGTGTTAACGCAGGGACATCCCATGATGCACGGCGTGCCGCAGGGTGTGTGTGTAACGCAGGGACATCCCATGATGCACGGCGTGCCGCAGGGTGTGTGTAACGCAGGGACATCCCATGATGCACGGCGTGCCGCAGGGTGAGTGTGTAACGCAGGGACATCCCATGATGCACGGCGTGCCGCAGGGTGTGAGTGTAACGCAGGGACATCCCATGATGCACGGCGTGCCGCAGGGTGTGTGTGTAACGCAGGGACATCCCATGATGCACGGCGTGCCGCAGGGTGAGTGTGTAACGCAGGGACATCCCATGATGCACGGCGTGCCGCAGGGTGTGTGTGTAACGCAGGGACATCCCATGATGCACGGCGTGCCGCAGGGTGTGAGTGTAACGCAGGGACATCCCATGATGCACGGCGTGCCGCAGGGTGTGAGTGTAACGCAGGGACATCCCATGATGCACGGCGTGCCGCAGGGTGTGTGTGTAACGCAGGGACATCCCATGATGCACGGCGTGCCGCAGGGTGTGAGTGTAACGCAGGGACATCCCATGATGCACGGCGTGCCGCAGGGTGTGAGTGTAACGCAGGGACATCCCATGATGCACGGCGTGCCGCAGGGTGTGTGTGTAACGCAGGGACATCCCATGATGCACGGCGTGCCGCAGGGTGTGTGTGTAACACAGGGACATCCCATGATGCACGGCGTGCCGCAGGGTGTGTGTGTGTAACGCAGAGACATCCCATGATGCACGGCGTGCCGCAGGGTGAGTGTGTAACACAGGGACATCCCATGATGCACGGCGTGCCGCAGGGTGTGAGTGTAACGCAGGGACATCCCATGATGCACGGCGTGCCGCAGGGTGTGTGTGTAACGCAGGGACATCCCATGATGCACGGCGTGCCGCAGGGTGTGTGTGTAACGCAGGGACATCCCATGATACACGGCGTGCCGCAGGGTGTGTGTGTAACGCAGGGACATCCCATGATGCACGGCGTGCCGCAGGGTGTGTGTAACGCAGGGACATCCCATGATGCACGGCGTGCCGCAGGGTGTGTGTAACGCAGGGACATCCCATGATGCACGGCGTGCCGCAGGGTGTGTGTGTAACGCAGGGACATCCCATGATGCACGGCGTGCCGCAGGGTGTGTGTAACGCAGGGACATCCCATGATGCACGGCGTGCCGCAGGGTGTGTGTGTAACGCAGGGACATCCCATGATGCACGGCGTGCCGCAGGGTGTGTGTGTAACGCAGGGACATCCCATGATGCACGGCGTGCCGCAGGGTGTGTGTAACGCAGGGACATCCCATGATGCACGGCGTGCCGCAGGGTGTGTGTGTAACGCAGAGACATCCCATGATGCACGGCGTGCCGCAGGGTGTGTGTGTAACGCAGGGACATCCCATGATGCACGGCGTGCCGCAGGGTGTGTGTGTAACGCAGGGACATCCCATGATGCACGGCGTGCCGCAGGGTGTGTGTGTAACGCAGGGACATCCCATGATGCACGGCGTGCCGCAGGGTGTGTGTGTAACGCAGGGACATCCCATGATGCACGGCGTGCCGCAGGGTGTGTGTAACGCAGGGACATCCCATGATGCACGGCGTGCCGCAGGGTGTGTGTGTAACGCAGAGACATCCCATGATGCACGGCGTGCCGCAGGGTGTGTGTGTAACGCAGGGACATCCCATGATGCACGGCGTGCCGCAGTGTGTGTATGTAACGCAGGGACATCCCATGATGCACGGCGTGCCGCAGGGTGTGTGTAACGCAGGGACATCCCATGATGCACGGCGTGCCGCAGGGTGTGTGTGTAATGCAGGGACATCCCATGATGCACGGCGTGCCGCAGGGTGTGTGTGTAACGCAGGGACATCCCATGATGCACGGCGTGCCGCAGGGTGTGTGTGTAATGCAGGGACATCCCATGATGCACGGCGTGCCGCAGGGTGTGTGTGTAACGCAGGGACATCCCATGATGCACGGCGTGCCGCAGGGTGTGTGTGTAACGCAGGGACATCCCATGATGCACGGCGTGCCGCAGGGTGAGTGTGTAACGCAGGGACATCCCATGATGCACGGCGTGCCGCAGGGTGTGTGTAACGCAGGGACATCCCATGATGCACGGCGTGCCGCAGGGTGAGTGTAACGCAGGGACATCCCATGATGCACGGCGTGCCGCAGGGTGTGTGTGTAACGCAGGGACATCCCATGATGCACGGCGTGCCGCAGGGTGTGTGTGTAACGCAGGGACATCCCATGATGCACGGCGTGCCGCAGGGTGTGTGTGTAACGCAGGGACATCCCATGATGCACGGCGTGCCGCAGGGTGTGTGTGTGTAACGCAGGGACATCCCATGATGCACGGCGTGCCGCAGGGTGAGTGTGTGTAACGCAGGGACATCCCATGATGCACGGCGTGCCGCAGGGTGTGTGTGTAATGCAGGGACATCCCATGATGCACGGCGTGCCGCAGGGTGTGTGTAACGCAGGGACATCCCATGATGCACGGCGTGCCGCAGGGTGTGTGTGTAACGCAGGGACATCCCATGATGCACGGCGTGCCGCAGGGTGTGTGTAACGCAGGGACATCCCATGATGCACGGCGTGCCGCAGGGTGTGTGTGTGTAACGCAGGGACATCCCATGATGCACGGCGTGCCGCAGGGTGTGTGTAACGCAGGGACATCCCATGATGCACGGCGTGTCGCAGGGTGTGTGTGTAACGCAGGGACATCCCATGATGCACGGCGTGCCGCAGGGTGTGTGTGTAACGCAGAGACATCCCATGATGCACGGCGTGCCGCAGGGTGTGTGTGTAACGCAGGGACATCCCATGATGCACGGCGTGCCGCAGGGTGTGTGTGTAACGCAGGGACATCCCATGATGCACGGCGTGCCGCAGGGTGAGTGTGTAACGCAGGGACATCCCATGATGCACGGCGTGCCGCAGGGTGTGTGTGTAACGCAGGGACATCCCATGATGCACGGCGTGCCGCAGGGTGTGAGTGTAACGCAGGGACATCCCATGATGCACGGCGTGCCGCAGGGTGTGAGTGTAACGCAGGGACATCCCATGATGCACGGCGTGCCGCAGAGTGTGTGTGTGTAACGCAGGGACATCCCATGATGCACGGCGTGCCGCAGGGTGTGTGTGTAACGCAGGGACATCCCATGATGCACGGCGTGCCGCAGGGTGTGTGTAACGCAGGGACATCCCATGATGCACGGCGTGCCGCAGGGTGTGTGTAACGCAGGGACATCCCATGATGCACGGCGTGCCGCAGGGTGTGTGTGTAACGCAGGGACATCCCATGATGCACGGCGTGCCGCAGGGTGTGTGTGTAACGCAGGGACATCCCATGATGCACGGCGTGCCGCAGGGTGTGTGTGTGTAACGCAGGGACATCCCATGATGCACGGCGTGCCGCAGGGTGTGTGTGTAACGCAGGGACATCCCATGATGCACGGCGTTCCGCAGGGTGTGTGTGTAACGCAGGGACATCCCATGATGCACGGCGTGCCGCAGGGTGTGTGTGTGTAACGCAGGGACATCCCATGATGCACGGCGTGCCGCAGGGTGTGAGTGTAACGCAGGGACATTCCATGATGCACGGCGTGCCGCAGGGTGTGTGTGTAACGCAGGGACATCCCATGATGCACGGCGTGCCGCAGGGTGTGTGTGTAACGCAGGGACATCCCATGATGCACGGCGTGCCGCAGGGTGTGTGTAACGCAGGGACATCCCATGATGCACGGCGTGCCGCAGGGTGTGTGTGTAACGCAGGGACATCCCATGATGCACGGCGTGCCGCAGGGTGTGTGTGTAACGCAGGGACATCCCATGATGCACGGCGTGCCGCAGGGTGTGTGTGTAACGCAGGGACATCCCATGATGCACTGCGTGCCGCAGGGTGTGTGTGTAACGCAGGGACATCCCATGATGCACGGCGTGCCGCAGGGTGTGTGTAACGCAGGGACATCCCATGATGCAAGGCGTGCCGCAGGGTGTGTGTAACGCAGGGACATCCCATGATGCACGGCGTGCCGCAGGGTGTGTGTGTAACGCAGGGACATCCCATGATGCACGGCGTGCCGCAGGGTGTGTGTGTAACGCAGGGACATCCCATGATGCACGGCGTGCCGCAGGGTGTGTGTGTAACGCAGGGACATCCCATGATGCACGGCGTGCCGCAGGGTGTGTGTGTAACACAGGGACATCCCATGATGCACGGCGTGCCGCAGGGTGTGTGTGTAACGCAGGGACATCCCATGATGCACGGCGTGCCGCAGGGTGTGTGTGTAACGCAGGGACATCCCATGATGCACGGCGTGCCGCAGGGTGTGTGTGTAACGCAGGGACATCCCATGATGCACGGCGTGCCGCAGGGTGTGTGTGTAACGCAGGGACATCCCATGATGCACGGCGTGCCGCAGGGTGTGTGTGTAACGCAGGGACATCCCATGATGCACGGCGTGCCGCAGGGTGTGTGTGTGTAACGCAGGGACATCCCATGATGCACGGCGTGCCGCAGGGTGTGTGTGTAACGCAGAGACATCCCATGATGCACGGCGTGCCGCAGGGTGAGTGTGTAACGCAGGGACATCCCATGATGCACGGCGTGCCTTGTCTTTGTGTCTCACCTGTAGGGGGATCGGGGGATGGAAGGGGGGTACAGAATAGCCTGGGGCCCCCCCAGAACAGAAAGCCGGGACGTCAAAACGGCCAAGAGCAGGCGGCCCCTGCACAGCGTATCACCGCACAAGAGGTGAGTACGATGGGGGGGGGGGAGGGGGAGACTCGCCCGAGGCACCGGGGGGGAGGGGAGGGGAGACTCGCCCGAGGCACTGGGAGAGGGGGAGGAGGGAGACTCGCCCGATGCACTGGGAGAGGGGGAGACTCGCCCGAGGCACCGGGGGAGGGGGAGGAGGGAGACTCGCCCGAGGCACTGGGAGATGTGGGGGGGGGGGCTGTATATATACTACCTGTATATAACACACAGTCGCGTCAGACGCATTTATATTGGTGATTGATGATTCTCCTTTCTCAGGCAAGGAAGGGCTGGGAGCCCCGCGGCAGGTCTGCCCCAATTACCAGGGCCCGCTCCTTCTCCCTCGCCCAGCAAGCGCGAGCCGCTGCTCCTAATAATGCCCTGACACGGAAGGACGCGGCGAGCACGGGAGCAGTGAGTGTGGCTGCCGTCAGTGCCCGGCTGGTGAGTTATACTAATAACCGGACAGTTAAATACACACTACGGCACTAACCGTATACTAATAACCGGACAGTCACACACACACTGCGGCACTAACCTTATACTAATAACCGGACAGTCACACACACTGCGGCACTAACCTTATACTAATAACCGGACAGTCACACACACACACACTGCGGCACTAACCGTATACTAATAACCGGACAGTCACACACACACACACTGCGGCACTAACCGTATACTAATAACCGGACAGTCACACACACACTGCGGCACTAACCGTATACTAATAACCGGACAGTCACACACACTGCGGCACTAACCTTATACTAATAACCGGACAGTCACACACACACTGCGGCACTAACCTTATACTAATAACCGGACAGTCACACACACACTGCGGCACTAACCTTATACTAATAACCGGACAGTCACACACACTGCGGCACTAACCTTATACTAATAACCGGACAGTCACACACACTGCGGCACTAACCTTATACTAATAACCGGACAGTCACACACACACTGCGGCACTAACCTTATACTAATAACCGGACAGTCACACACACACTGCGGCACTAACCTTATACTACTAACCGGACAGTCACACACACTGCGGCACTAACCTTATACTAATAACCGGACCGTCACACACACACTGCGGCACTAACCTTATACTAATAACCGGACAGTCACACACACTGCGGCACTAACCTTATACTAATAACCGGACAGTCACACACACACTGCGGCACTAACCTTATACTAATAACCGGACAGTCACACACATACACTGCGGCACTAACCTTATACTAATAACCGGACAGTCACACACACACTGCGGCACTAACCTTATACTAATAACCGGACAGTCACACACATACACTGCGGCACTAACCGTATACTAATAACCGGACAGTCACACACACACTGCGGCACTAACCTTATACTAATAACCGGACAGTCACACACACTGCGGCACTAACCGTATACTAATAACCGGACAGTCACACACACACTGCGGCACTAACCGTATACTAATAACCGGACAGTCACACACACACTGCGGCACTAACCTTATACTAATAACCGGACAGTCACACACACTGCGGCACTAACCTTATACTAATAACCGGACAGTCACATACACTGCGGCACTAACCTTATACTAATAACCGGACAGTCACACACACACTGCGGCACTAACCTTATACTAATAACCGGACAGTCACACACACTGCGGCACTAACCTTATACTAATAACCGGACAGTCACATACACTGCGGCACTAACCTTATACTAATAACCGGACAGTCACACACACACTGCGGCACTAACCTTATACTAATAACCGGACAGTCACACACACACTGCGGCACTAACCTTATACTAATAACCGGACAGTCACACACACTGCGGCACTAACCTTATACTAATAACCGGACAGTCACATACACTGCGGCACTAACCTTATACTAATAACCGGACAGTCACACACACACTGCGGCACTAACCTTATACTAATAACCGGACAGTCACACACATACACTGCGGCACTAACCGTATACTAATAACCGGACAGTCACACACACACTGCGGCACTAACCTTATACTAATAACCGGACAGTCACACACACTGCGGCACTAACCGTATACTAATAACCGGACAGTCACACACACTGCGGCACTAACCTTATACTAATAACCGGACAGTTAAATACACACTACGGCACTAACCGTATACTAATAACCGGACAGTCACACACACACACTGCGGCACTAACCGTATACTAATAACCGGACAGTCACACACACTGCGGCACTAACCTTATACTAATAACCGGACAGTCACACACACACACTGCGGCACTAACCTTATACTAATAACCGGACAGTCACACACACACTGCGGCACTAACCGTATACTAATAACCGGACAGTCACACACACTGCGGCACTAACCTTATACTAATAACCGGACAGTCACACACACACACTGCGGCACTAACCTTATACTAATAACCGGACAGTCACACACACACTGCGGCACTAACCTTATACTAATAACCGGACAGTCACACACACACACACTGCGGCACTAACCTTATACTAATAACCGGACAGTCACACACACACTGCGGCACTAACCTTATACTAATAACCGGACAGTCTCACACACACTGCGGCACTAACCTTATACTAATAACCGGACAGTCACACACACACTGCGGCACTAACCTTATACTAATAACCGGACAGTCACACACACACTGCGGCACTAACCTTATACTAATAACCGCACAGTCACACACACACTGCGGCACTAACCTTATACTAATAACCGGACAGTCACACACACTGCGGCACTAACCTTATACTAATAACCGGACAGTCACACACACACTGCGGCACTAACCTTATACTAATAACCGGACAGTCACACACACTGCGGCACTAACCTTATACTAATAACCGGACAGTCACATACACTGCGGCACTAACCTTATACTAATAACCGGACAGTCACACACACACTGCGGCACTAACCTTATACTAATAACCGGACAGTCACACACACTGCGGCACTAACCTTATACTAATAACCGGACAGTCACACACACTGCGGCACTAACCGTGTACTAATAACCGGACAGTCACACACACACACACACTGCGGCACTAACCTTATACTAATAACCGGACAGTCACACACACACTGCGGCACTAACCTTATACTAATAACCGGACAGTCACACACACACTGCGGCACTAACCTTATACTAATAACCGGATAGTCACATACACTGCGGCACTAACCTTATACTAATAACCGGACAGTCACACACACACACTGCGGCACTAACCTTATACTAATAACCGGACAGTCACACACACACTGCGGCACTAACCTTATACTAATAACCGGACAGTCACACACACACTGCGGCACTAACCTTATACTAATAACCGCACAGTCACACACACTGCGGCACTAACCTTATACTAATAACCGCACAGTCACACACACTGCGGCACTAACCTTATACTAATAACCGGACAGTCACACACACACTGCGGCACTATCCTTATACTAATAACCGGACAGTCACATACACTGCGGCACTAACCTTATACTAATAACCGGACAGTCACACACACACTGCGGCACTAACCTTATACTAATAACCGGACAGTCACACACACACACTGCAGCACTAACCTTATACTAATAACCGGACAGTCACACACACTGCGGCACTAACCTTATACTAATAACCGGACAGTCACACACACACACTGCGGCACTAACCTTATACTAATAACCGGACAGTCACACACACTGCGGCACTAACCTTATACTAATAACCGGACAGTCACACACACTGCAGCACTAACCTTATACTACTAACCGGACAGTCACACACACACTGCGGCACTAACCTTATACTAATAACCGGACAGTCACACACACTGCGGCACTAACCTTATACTAATAACCGGACAGTCACACACACTGTGGCACTAACCTTATACTAATAACCGGACAGTCACATACACACTGCGGCACTAACCTTATACTAATAACCGGACAGTCACACACACACTGCGGCACTAACCTTATACTAATAACCGGACAGTCACACACACACTGCGGCACTAACCTTATACTAATAACCGGACAGTCACACACACACTGCGGCACTAACCTTATACTAATAACCGGACAGTCACACACACTGCGGCACTAACCTTATACTAATAACCGGACAGTCACACACACACTGCGGCACTAACCGTATACTAATAACCGGACAGTCACACACACACTGCGGCACTAACCTTATACTAATAACCGGACAGTCACACACACTGCGGCACTAACCTTTTACTAATAACCGGACAGTCACACACACTGCTGCACTAACCTTATACTAATAACCGGACAGTCACACACACACTGCGGCACTAACCTTATACTAATAACCGGACAGTCACATACACTGCGGCACTAACCTTATACTAATAACCGGACAGTCACACACACTGCGGCACTAACCTTATTCTAATAACCGGACAGTCACATACACACTGCGGCACTAACCTTATACTAATAACCGGACAGTCACACACACACTGCGGCACTAACCTTATACTAATAACCGGACAGTCACATACACTGCGGCACTAACCTTATACTAATAACCGGACAGTCACACACACACACACACTGCGGCACTAACCTTATACTAATAACCGGACAGTCACACACACACTGCGGCACTAACCTTATACTAATAACCGGACAGTCACACACACTGCGGCACTAACCTTATACTAATAACCGGACAGTCACACACTGCGGCACTAACCTTATACTAATAACCGGACAGTCACACACACTGCGGCACTAACCTTATACTAATAACCGGACAGTCACACACACTGCGGCACTAACCTTATACTAATAACCGGACAGTCACACACACTGCGGCACTAACCTTATACTAATAACCGGACAGTCACACACACACTGCGGCACTAACCTTATACTAATAACCGGACAGTCACACACACACTGCGGCACTAACCTTATACTAATAACCGGACAGTCACACACACTGCGGCACTAACCTTATACTAATAACCGGACAGTCACACACACACTGCGGCACTAACCTTATACTAATAACCGGACAGTCACACACACTGCGGCACTAACCGTATACTAATAACCGGACAGTCACACACACACTGCGGCACTAACCTTATACTAATAACCGGACAGTCACACACACACTGCGGCACTAACCTTATACTAATAACCGGACAGTCACACACACACTGCGGCACTAACCTTATACTAATAACCGGACAGTCACACACACACTGCGGCACTAACCTTATACTAATAACCGGACAGTCACATACACTGCGGCACTAACCGTATACTAATAACCGGACAGTCACACACACTGCGGCACTAACCTTATACTAATAACCGGACAGTCACACACACTGCGGCACTAACCTTATACTAATAACCGGACAGTCACACACACACTGCGGCACTAACCTTATACTAATAACCGGACATTCACACACACACTGCGGCACTAACCTTATACTAATAACCGGACAGTCACACGCACTGCGGCACTAACCTTATACTAATAACCGGACAGTCACACACACTGCGGCACTAACCTTATACTAATAACCGGACAGTCACACACACACACACTGCGGCACTAACCTTATACTAATAACCGGACAGTCACATACACACTGCAGCACTAACCTTATACTAATAACCGGACAGTCACACACACTGCGGCACTAACCTTATACTAATAACCGGACAGTTACACACACACACTGCGGCACTAACCTTATACTAATAACCGGACAGTCACACACACTGCGGCACTAACCTTATACTAATAACCGGACAGTCACATACACTGCGGCACTAACCGTATACTAATAACCGGACAGTCACACACACACTGCGGTACTAACCTTATACTAATAACCGGACAGTCACACACACACTGCGGCACTAACCTTATACTAATAACCGGACAGTCACCCACACACTGCGGCACTAACCTTATACTAATAACCGGACAGTCACACACACTGCGGCACTAACCTTATACTAATAACCGGACAGTCACACACACTGCGGCACTAACCTTATACTAATAACCGGACAGTCACACACACTGCGGCACTAACCTTATACTAATAACCGGACAGTCACACACACACTGCGGCACTAACCTTATACTAATAACCGGACAGTCACACACACTGCGGCACTAACCTTATACTAATAACCGGACAGTCACATACACTGCGGCACTAACCTTATACTAATAACCGGACAGTCACACACACTGCGGCACTAACCTTATACTAATAACCGGACAGTCACACACACACTGCGGCACTAACCTTATACTAATAACCGGACAGTTACACACACACTGCGGCACTAACCTTATACTAATAACCGGACAGTCACACACACACTGCGGCACTAACCTTATACTAATAACCGGACAGTCACACACACACTGCGGCACTAACCTTATACTAATAACCGCACAGTCACACACACTGCGGCACTAACCTTATACTAATAACCGCACAGTCACACACACTGCGGCACTAACCTTATACTAATAACCGGACAGTCACACACACACTGCGGCACTAACCTTATACTAATAACCGGACAGTCACATACACTGCGGCACTAACCTTATACTAATAACCGGACAGTCACACACACACTGCGGCACTAACCTTATACTAATAACCGGACAGTCACACACACACTGCAGCACTAACCTTATACTAATAACCGGACAGTCACACACACTGCGGCACTAACCTTATACTAATAACCGGACAGTCACACACACACACTGCGGCACTAACCTTATACTAATAACCGGACAGTCACACACACTGCGGCACTAACCTTATACTAATAACCGGACAGTCACACACACTGCAGCACTAACCTTATACTACTAACCGGACAGTCACACACACACTGCGGCACTAACCTTATACTAATAACCGGACAGTCACACACACTGCGGCACTAACCTTATACTAATAACCGGACAGTCACACACACACTGCGGCACTAACCTTATACTAATAACCGGACAGTCACACACACACTGCGGCACTAACCTTATACTAATAACCAGACAGTCACACACACACTGCGGCACTAACCTTATACTAATAACCGGACAGTCACACACACTGCGGCACTAACCTTATACTAATAACCGGACAGTCACATACACTGCGGCACTAACCTTATACTAATAACCGGACAGTCACACACACACTGCGGCACTAACCTTATACTAATAACCGGACAGTCACACACACACACTGCGGCACTAACCTTATACTAATAACCGGACAGTCACATACACACTGCAGCACTAACCTTATACTAATAACCGGACAGTCACACACACTGCGGCACTAACCTTATACTAATAACCGGACAGTCACACACACTGCGGCACTAACCTTATACTAATAACCGGACAGTCACATACACTGCGGCACTAACCTTATACTAATAACCGGACAGTCACACACACTGCGGCACTAACCTTATACTAATAACCGGACAGTCACACACACACTGCGGCACTAACCTTATACTAATAACCGGACAGTCACATACACTGCGGCACTAACCTTATACTAATAACCGGACAGTCACACACACTGCGGCACTAACCTTATACTAATAACCGGACAGTCACCCACACACTGCGGCACTAACCTTATACTAATAACCGGACAGTCACACACACTGCGGCACTAACCTTATACTAATAACCGGACAGTCACACACACTGCGGCACTAACCTTATACTAATAACCGGACAGTCACACACACACTGCGGCACTAACCTTATACTAATAACCGGACAGTCACACACACACTGCGGCACTAACCTTATACTAATAACCGGACAGTCACACACACACTGCGGCACTAACCTTATACTAATAACCGGACAGTCACACACACACTGCGGCTCTAACCTTATACTAATAACCGGACAGTCACACACACACTGCGGCACTAACCTTATACTAATAACCGGACAGTCACACACACTGCGGCACTAACCGTATACTAATAACCGGACAGTCACACACACTGCGGCACTAACCTTATACTAATAACCGGACAGTCACACACACTGCGGCACTAACCTTATACTAATAACCGGACAGTCACACACACACTGCGGCACTAACCTTATACTAATAACCGGACATTCACACACACACTGCGGCACTAACCTTATACTAATAACCGGACAGTCACACACACACTGCGGCACTAACCTTATACTAATAACCGGACAGTCACACACACACTGCGGCACTAACCTTATACTAATAACCGGACAGTCACACACACTGCGGCACTAACCTTATACTAATAACCGGACAGTCACATACACTGCGGCACTAACCTTATACTAATAACCGGACAGTCACACACACACTGCGGCACTAACCTTATACTAATAACCGGACAGTCACACGCACTGCGGCACTAACCTTATACTAATAACCGGACAGTCACACACACTGCGGCACTAACCTTATACTAATAACCGGACAGTCACACACACACACTGCGGCACTAACCTTATACTAATTACCGGACAGTCACATACACACTGCAGCACTAACCTTATACTAATAACCGGACAGTCACACACACTGCGGCACTAACCTTATACTAATAACCGGACAGTCACACACACACACTGCGGCACTAACCTTATACTAATAACCGGACAGTCACACACACTGCGGCACTAACCTTATACTAATAACCGGACAGTCACACACACACTGCGGTACTAACCTTATACTAATAACCGGACAGTCACACACACACTGCGGCACTAACCTTATACTAATAACCGGACAGTCACACACACACTGCGGCACTAACCTTATACTAATAACCGGACAGTCACACACACTGCGGCACTAACCTTATACTAATAACCGGACAGTCACACACACACTGCGGCACTAACCTTATACTAATAACCGGACAGTCACATACACTGCGGCACTAACCTTATACTAATAACCGGACAGTCACACACACACACTGCGGCACTAACCTTATACTAATAACCGGACAGTCACACACACACTGCGGCACTAACCTTATACTAATAACCGGACAGTCACACACACACTGCGGCACTAACCTTATACTAATAACCGCACAGTCACACACACTGCGGCACTAACCTTATACTAATAACCGGACAGTCACACACACACTGCGGCACTAACCTTATACTAATAACCGGACAGTCACATACACTGCGGCACTAACCTTATACTAATAACCGGACAGTCACACACACACTGCGGCACTAACCTTATACTAATAACCGGACAGTCACACACACACACTGCAGCACTAACCTTATACTAATAACCGGACAGTCACACACACTGCGGCACTAACCTTATACTAATAACCGGACAGTCACACACACACACTGCGGCACTAACCTTATACTAATAACCGGACAGTCACACACACTGCGGCACTAACCTTATACTAATAACCGGACAGTCACACACACTGCAGCACTAACCTTATACTACTAACCGGACAGTCACACACACACTGCGGCACTAACCTTATACTAATAACCGGACAGTCACACACACTGCGGCACTAACCTTATACTAATAACCGGACAGTCACACACACTGTGGCACTAACCTTATACTAATAACCGGACAGTCACATACACACTGCGGCACTAACCTTATACTAATAACCGGACAGTCACACACACACTGCGGCACTAACCTTATACTAATAACCGGACAGTCACACACACACTGCGGCACTAACCTTATACTAATAACCGGACAGTCACACACACACTGCGGCACTAACCTTATACTAATAACCGGACAGTCACACACACTGCGGCACTAACCTTATACTAATAACCGGACAGTCACACACACACTGCGGCACTAACCGTATACTAATAACCGGACAGTCACACACACACTGCGGCACTAACCTTATACTAATAACCGGACAGTCACACACACTGCGGCACTAACCTTTTACTAATAACCGGACAGTCACACACACTGCTGCACTAACCTTATACTAATAACCGGACAGTCACACACACACTGCGGCACTAACCTTATACTAATAACCGGACAGTCACATACACTGCGGCACTAACCTTATACTAATAACCGGACAGTCACACACACTGCGGCACTAACCTTATTCTAATAACCGGACAGTCACATACACACTGCGGCACTAACCTTATACTAATAACCGGACAGTCACACACACACTGCGGCACTAACCTTATACTAATAACCGGACAGTCACATACACTGCGGCACTAACCTTATACTAATAACCGGACAGTCACACACACACACACACTGCGGCACTAACCTTATACTAATAACCGGACAGTCACACACACACTGCGGCACTAACCTTATACTAATAACCGGACAGTCACACACACTGCGGCACTAACCTTATACTAATAACCGGACAGTCACACACTGCGGCACTAACCTTATACTAATAACCGGACAGTCACACACACTGCGGCACTAACCTTATACTAATAACCGGACAGTCACACACACTGCGGCACTAACCTTATACTAATAACCGGACAGTCACACACACTGCGGCACTAACCTTATACTAATAACCGGACAGTCACACACACTGCGGCACTAACCTTATACTAATAACCGGACAGTCACACACACACTGCGGCACTAACCTTATACTAATAACCGGACAGTCACACACACTGCGGCACTAACCTTATACTAATAACCGGACAGTCACACACACTGCGGCACTAACCGTATACTAATAACCGGACAGTCACACACACACTGCGGCACTAACCTTATACTAATAACCGGACAGTCACACACACACTGCGGCACTAACCTTATACTAATAACCGGACAGTCACACACACTGCGGCACTAACCTTATACTAATAACCGGACAGTCACCCACACACTGCGGCACTAACCTTATACTAATAACCGGACAGTCACACACACTGCGGCACTAACCTTATACTAATAACCGGACAGTCACACACACTGCGGCACTAACCTTATACTAATAACCGGACAGTCACACACACACTGCGGCACTAACCTTATACTAATAACCGGACAGTCACACACACACTGCGGCACTAACCTTATACTAATAACCGGACAGTCACACACACACTGCGGCACTAACCTTATACTAATAACCGGACAGTCACACACACACTGCGGCTCTAACCTTATACTAATAACCGGACAGTCACACACACACTGCGGCACTAACCTTATACTAATAACCGGACAGTCACACACACTGCGGCACTAACCTTATACTAATAACCGGACAGTCACATACACTGCGGCACTAACCGTATACTAATAACCGGACAGTCACACACACTGCGGCACTAACCTTATACTAATAACCGGACAGTCACACACACTGCGGCACTAACCTTATACTAATAACCGGACAGTCACACACACACTGCGGTACTAACCTTATACTAATAACCGGACAGTCACACACACACTGCGGCACTAACCTTATACTAATAACCGGACAGTCACACACACACTGCGGCACTAACCTTATACTAATAACCGGACAGTCACACACACACTGCGGCACTAACCTTATACTAATAACCGGACAGTCACATACACTGCGGCACTAACCTTATACTAATAACCGGACAGTCACACACACACACTGCGGCACTAACCTTATACTAATAACCGGACAGTCACACACACACTGCGGCACTAACCTTATACTAATAACCGGACAGTCACACACACACTGCGGCACTAACCTTATACTAATAACCGCACAGTCACACACACTGCGGCACTAACCTTATACTAATAACCGCACAGTCACACACACTGCGGCACTAACCTTATACTAATAACCGGACAGTCACACACACACTGCGGCACTAACCTTATACTAATAACCGGACAGTCACATACACTGCGGCACTAACCTTATACTAATAACCGGACAGTCACACACACACTGCGGCACTAACCTTATACTAATAACCGGACAGTCACACACACACACTGCAGCACTAACCTTATACTAATAACCGGACAGTCACACACACTGCGGCACTAACCTTATACTAATAACCGGACAGTCACACACACACACTGCGGCACTAACCTTATACTAATAACCGGACAGTCACACACACTGCGGCACTAACCTTATACTAATAACCGGACAGTCACACACACTGCAGCACTAACCTTATACTACTAACCGGACAGTCACACACACACTGCGGCACTAACCTTATACTAATAACCGGACAGTCACACACACTGCGGCACTAACCTTATACTAATAACCGGACAGTCACACACACTGTGGCACTAACCTTATACTAATAACCGGACAGTCACATACACACTGCGGCACTAACCTTATACTAATAACCGGACAGTCACACACACACTGCGGCACTAACCTTATACTAATAACCGGACAGTCACACACACACTGCGGCACTAACCTTATACTAATAACCGGACAGTCACACACACACTGCGGCACTAACCTTATACTAATAACCGGACAGTCACACACACTGCGGCACTAACCTTATACTAATAACCGGACAGTCACACACACACTGCGGCACTAACCGTATACTAATAACCGGACAGTCACACACACACTGCGGCACTAACCTTATACTAATAACCGGACAGTCACACACACTGCGGCACTAACCTTTTACTAATAACCGGACAGTCACACACACTGCTGCACTAACCTTATACTAATAACCGGACAGTCACACACACACTGCGGCACTAACCTTATACTAATAACCGGACAGTCACATACACTGCGGCACTAACCTTATACTAATAACCGGACAGTCACACACACTGCGGCACTAACCTTATTCTAATAACCGGACAGTCACATACACACTGCGGCACTAACCTTATACTAATAGCCGGACAGTCACACACACACTGCGGCACTAACCTTATACTAATAACCGGACAGTCACATACACTGCGGCACTAACCTTATACTAATAACCGGACAGTCACACACACACACACACTGCGGCACTAACCTTATACTAATAACCGGACAGTCACACACACACTGCGGCACTAACCTTATACTAATAACCGGACAGTCACACACACTGCGGCACTAACCTTATACTAATAACCGGACAGTCACACACTGCGGCACTAACCTTATACTAATAACCGGACAGTCACACACACTGCGGCACTAACCTTATACTAATAACCGGACAGTCACCCACACACTGCGGCACTAACCTTATACTAATAACCGGACAGTCACACACACTGCGGCACTAACCTTATACTAATAACCGGACAGTCACACACACTGCGGCACTAACCTTATACTAATAACCGAACAGTCACACACACACTGCGGCACTAACCTTATACTAATAACCGGACAGTCACACACACACTGCGGCACTAACCTTATACTAATAACCGGACAGTCCCACACACACTGCGGCACTAACCTTATACTAATAACCGGACAGTCACACACACACTGCGGCTCTAACCTTATACTAATAACCGGACAGTCACACACACACTGCGGCACTAACCTTATACTAATAACCGGACAGTCACACACACTGCGGCACTAACCTTATACTAATAACCGGACAGTCACATACACTGCGGCACTAACCGTATACTAATAACCGGACAGTCACACACACACTGCGGCACTAACCTTATACTAATAACCGGACATTCACACACACACTGCGGCACTAACCTTATACTAATAACCGGACAGTCACACACACACTGCGGCACTAACCTTATACTAATAACCGGACAGTCACACACACACTGCGGCACTAACCTTATACTAATAACCGGACAGTCACACACACTGCGGCACTAACCTTATACTAATAACCGGACAGTCACATACACTGCGGCACTAACCTTATACTAATAACCGGACAGTCACACACACACTGCGGCACTAACCTTATACTAATAACCGGACAGTCACACGCACTGCGGCACTAACCTTATACTAATAACCGGACAGTCACACACACTGCGGCACTAACCTTATACTAATAACCGGACAGTCACACACACACACTGCGGCACTAACCTTATACTAATTACCGGACAGTCACATACACACTGCAGCACTAACCTTATACTAATAACCGGACAGTCACACACACTGCGGCACTAACCTTATACTAATAACCGGACAGTCACACACACACACTGCGGCACTAACCTTATACTAATAACCGGACAGTCACACACACTGCGGCACTAACCTTATACTAATAACCGGACAGTCACACACACACTGCGGTACTAACCTTATACTAATAACCGGACAGTCACACACACACTGCGGCACTAACCTTATACTAATAACCGGACAGTCACACACACACTGCGGCACTAACCTTATACTAATAACCGGACAGTCACACACACACTGCGGCACTAACCTTATACTAATAACCGGACAGTCACATACACTGCGGCACTAACCTTATACTAATAACCGGACAGTCACACACACACACTGCGGCACTAACCTTATACTAATAACCGGACAGTCACACACACACTGCGGCACTAACCTTATACTAATAACCGGACAGTCACACACACACTGCGGCACTAACCTTATACTAATAACCGCACAGTCACACACACTGCGGCACTAACCTTATACTAATAACCGCACAGTCACACACACTGCGGCACTAACCTTATACTAATAACCGGACAGTCACACACACACTGCGGCACTAACCTTATACTAATAACCGGACAGTCACATACACTGCGGCACTAACCTTATACTAATAACCGGACAGTCACACTCACACTGCGGCACTAACCTTATACTAATAACCGGACAGTCACACACACACACTGCAGCACTAACCTTATACTAATAACCGGACAGTCACACACACTGCGGCACTAACCTTATACTAATAACCGGACAGTCACACACACACACTGCGGCACTAACCTTATACTAATAACCGGACAGTCACACACACTGCGGCACTAACCTTATACTAATAACCGGACAGTCACACACACTGCAGCACTAACCTTATACTACTAACCGGACAGTCACACACACACTGCGGCACTAACCTTATACTTTTAACCGGACAGTCACACACACTGCGGCACTAACCTTATACTAATAACCGGACAGTCACACACACTGTGGCACTAACCTTATACTAATAACCGGACAGTCACATACACACTGCGGCACTAACCTTATACTAATAACCGGACAGTCACACACACACTGCGGCACTAACCTTATACTAATAACCGGACAGTCACACACACACTGCGGCACTAACCTTATACTAATAACCGGACAGTCACACACACACTGCGGCACTAACCTTATACTAATAACCGGACAGTCACACACACTGCGGCACTAACCTTATACTAATAACCGGACAGTCACACACACACTGCGGCACTAACCGTATACTAATAACCGGACAGTCACACACACACTGCGGCACTAACCTTATACTAATAACCGGACAGTCACACACACTGCGGCACTAACCTTTTACTAATAACCGGACAGTCACACACACTGCTGCACTAACCTTATACTAATAACCGGACAGTCACACACACACTGCGGCACTAACCTTATACTAATAACCGGACAGTCACATACACTGCGGCACTAACCTTATACTAATAACCGGACAGTCACACACACTGCGGCACTAACCTTATACTAATAACCGGACAGTCACACACACTGCGGCACTAACCTTATACTAATAACCGGACAGTCACACACACTGCGGCACTAACCTTATACTAATAACCGGACAGTCACACACACTGCGGCACTAACCTTATACTAATAACCGGACAGTCACACACACACTGCGGCACTAACCTTATACTAATAACCGGACAGTCACACACACTGCGGCACTAACCTTATACTAATAACCGGACAGTCACACACACTGCGGCACTAACCGTATACTAATAACCGGACAGTCACACACACACTGCGGCACTAACCTTATACTAATAACCGGACAGTCACACACACACTGCGGCACTAACCTTATACTAATAACCGGACAGTCACACACACTGCGGCACTAACCTTATACTAATAACCGGACAGTCACACACACTGCGGCACTAACCGTATACTAATAACCGGACAGTCACACACACACTGCGGCACTAACCTTATACTAATAACCGGACAGTCACACACACACTGCGGCACTAACCTTATACTAATAACCGGACAGTCACACACACACTGCGGCACTAACCTTATACTAATAACCGGACAGTCACACACACACTGCGGCACTAACCTTATACTAATAACCGGACAGTCACATACACTGCGGCACTAACCGTATACTAATAACCGGACAGTCACACACACTGCGGCACTAACCTTATACTAATAACCGGACAGTCACACACACTGCGGCACTAACCTTATACTAATAACCGGACAGTCACACACACACTGCGGCACTAACCTTATACTAATAACCGGACATTCACACACACACTGCGGCACTAACCTTATACTAATAACCGGACAGTCACACGCACTGCGGCACTAACCTTATACTAATAACCGGACAGTCACACACACTGCGGCACTAACCTTATACTAATAACCGGACAGTCACACACACACACTGCGGCACTAACCTTATACTAATAACCGGACAGTCACATACACACTGCAGCACTAACCTTATACTAATAACCGGACAGTCACACACACTGCGGCACTAACCTTATACTAATAACCGGACAGTTACACACACACACTGCGGCACTAACCTTATACTAATAACCGGACAGTCACACACACTGCGGCACTAACCTTATACTAATAACCGGACAGTCACATACACTGCGGCACTAACCGTATACTAATAACCGGACAGTCACACACACACTGCGGTACTAACCTTATACTAATAACCGGACAGTCACACACACACTGCGGCACTAACCTTATACTAATAACCGGACAGTCACCCACACACTGCGGCACTAACCTTATACTAATAACCGGACAGTCACACACACTGCGGCACTAACCTTATACTAATAACCGGACAGTCACACACACTGCGGCACTAACCTTATACTAATAACCGGACAGTCACACACACTGCGGCACTAACCTTATACTAATAACCGGACAGTCACACACACACTGCGGCACTAACCTTATACTAATAACCGGACAGTCACACACACTGCGGCACTAACCTTATACTAATAACCGGACAGTCACATACACTGCGGCACTAACCTTATACTAATAACCGGACAGTCACACACACTGCGGCACTAACCTTATACTAATAACCGGACAGTCACACACACACTGCGGCACTAACCTTATACTAATAACCGGACAGTCACACACACACTGCGGCACTAACCTTATACTAATAACCGGACAGTCACACACACACTGCGGCACTAACCTTATACTAATAACCGGACAGTCACACACACACTGCGGCACTAACCTTATACTAATAACCGGACATTCACACACACACTGCGGCACTAACCTTATACTAATAACCGGACAGTCACACACACACTGCGGCACTAACCTTATACTAATAACCGGACAGTCACACACACACTGCGGCACTAACCTTATACTAATAACCGGACAGTCACACACACTGCGGCACTAACCTTATACTAATAACCGGACAGTCACATACACTGCGGCACTAACCTTATACTAATAACCGGACAGTCACACACACACTGCGGCACTAACCTTATACTAATAACCGGACAGTCACACACACACACTGCGGCACTAACCTTATACTAATAACCGGACAGTCACATACACACTGCAGCACTAACCTAATACTAATAACCGGACAGTCACACACACTGCGGCACTAACCTTATACTAATAACCGGACAGTCACATACACTGCGGCACTAACCTTATACTAATAACCGGACAGTCACACACACTGCGGCACTAACCTTATACTAATAACCGGACAGTCACACACACACTGCGGCACTAACCTTATACTAATAACCGGACAGTCACACACACTGCGGCACTAACCTTATACTAATAACCGGACAGTCACACACACTGCGGCACTAACCTTATACTAATAACCGGACAGTCACATACACTGCGGCACTAACCTTATACTAATAACCGGACAGTCACACACACTGCGGCACTAACCTTATACTAATAACCGGACAGTCACACACACACTGCGGCACTAACCTTATACTAATAACCGGACAGTCACATACACTGCGGCACTAACCTTATACTAATAACCGGACAGTCACACACACTGCGGCACTAACCTTATACTAATATCCGGACAGTCACACACACTGCGGCACTAACCTTATACTAATAACCGGACAGTCACACACACACTGCGGCACTAACCTTATACTAATAACCGGACAGTCACATACACACACACTGCGGCACTAACCTTATACTAATAACCGGACAGTCACACACACTGCGGCACTAACCTTATACTAATAACCGGACAGTCACATACACACACACTACGGCACTAACCTTATACTAATAACCGGACAGTCACACACACTGCGGCACTAACCTTATACTAATAACCGGACAGTCACACACACTGCGGCACTAACCTTATACTAATAACCGGACAGTCACACACACACACACTGCGGCACTAACCTTATACTAATAACCGGACAGTCACACACACTGCGGCACTAACCTTATACTAATAACCGGACAGTCACACACACACTGCGGCACTAACCTTATACTAATATCCGGACAGTCACACACACTGCGGCACTAACCTTATACTAATAACCGGACAGTCACACACACACTGCGGCACTAACCTTATACTAATAACCGGACAGTCACACACACACTGCGGCTCTAACCTTATACTAATAACCGGACAGTCACACACACACTGCGGCACTAACCTTATACTAATAACCGGACAGTCACACACACACACTGCGGCACTAACCTTATACTAATAACCGGACAGTCACACACACACTGCGGCACTAACCTTATACTAATAACCGGACAGTCACACACACTGCGGCACTAACCTTATACTAATAACCGGACAGTCACACACACACTGCGGCACTAACCTTATACTAATAACCGGACAGTCACACACATACTGCGGCACTAACCTTATACTAATAACCGCACAGTCACACACACTGCGGCACTAACCTTATACTAATAACCGGACAGTCACACACACACTGCGGCACTAACCTTATACTAATAACCGGACAGTCACACACACTGCGGCACTAACCTTATACTAATAACCGGACAGTCACACACACTGCGGCACTAACCTTATACTAATAACCGGACAGTCACACACACTGCGGCACTAACCTTATACTAATAACCGGACAGTCACACACACACTACGGCACTGACCTTCTAATAATAACCGGACAGAGGCCGTAGTGTGTAAGGTTAGTCACACACACACACTACGGCCTCTAACTATATAATAAGCGGACGGTCACATATGCACTATGACCGATAATTGGTAGAGAGATGGAGGAAGGGTAACACTGACCCTTTAGGTGTTTACAGGGAGTTGCTTCTTATGTCCTTTCCCTCGCCCCACAGAACCAGCGCACCCCTCTGCCCCAGCCCCGCGACCCGCGCTCTGCTCAGAAGTTCAGCAAGAAGATGTTCCAGGGCACAGCCAACGTTGGAGCGGCTGGGGACCCCAAAGCGTCGCTGCAGAGTTATACGCAGGCGTACGGAACCATTACCAAGTCTGCGCTGCAGAGTCTGCCGCTACACAGCAGCACGCACGGGGGCAACTGAATCAGGACCCCACTGGGGGCAACTGAATCAGGACACACTGCGGGCAACTGAATCAGGACACACTGCGGGCAACTGAATCAGGACCCCACTGGGGGCAACTGAATCAGCATTCATGGGGTGCATCTGAACTAGGACGCCATGAGGTACAACTGAACAAGGACACCACAGAGGCCAGAGACGGCACCAAAACATGGAGGTTTAGGGAGGTGGCAAGGAACTGAGAAGCTTCTGTAACTGACTTTTCCAACAGGAACCCCCCCACCCCTGTGTCTCACGCTCACTACAAGCTGTGAGGGTTTCTGTCCTCCATTCTGCAGCCTCAGTGCCTGGAATCTGCAGGTCCAGCTCCTGGTACAGAGCTCAGCGCCCAGCCTGGGTGGGGTATCTCCCATGCTGCGGAGAAGCCCCTGTAACCTCATGGCCATACACCCGGCCCAATGGGCAGCTCTGGTTCCATGTCATGTATAAGGGATCTCCTCCTGTATGGCAGCCTTGTCTCGGTGCCATGACCCTTTACATGTAACATGTAACGTGTGCCGTCTCACTGTCCCTGGTCATGTTTTATATATGTAATCCCATTTACATGTAACATGTAACGTGTGCCGTCTCACTGTCCCTGGTCATGTGTTATATATGTAATCACACGGTGCCTGTCTGTTTCCTCCCTATCAGGTGGCATCGCTTCTATGAGCTTTCGCGAGGAAGCCACATGCCTTCGCCATAACACCTGCGTGTCCCTCATTACCGGTCTCCTGGCAATAAAACCTTTGATGTCCGTTAATCTTTTTACCTATCATTTTGTAATTTATACAGGTTCTGTTTAATTATAACGGTGTCCCACTGATTACACAGATTTCCCAAAGACTGCCCCTTTCACCCATTCATGAGGCGGTGACTCACTCTTGTTTCCTGTGAGTTATTGCGATGCTTTCCGCTTTGTTTTGCTGCTGTTGACCCAGACACACCTGTGTGTCACCAGGACCAGGGAGGCTGGGAGGGACCCCACTGTGTGTCACCAGGACCAGGGAGGCTGGGAGGGACCCCACTGTGTGTCACCAGGACCAGGGAGGCTGCGAGGGACCCCACTGTGTGTCACCAGGATAGCTGGTTTGTGACTTACAAAGAACAGGCATCTTGGAGTCGGGGGGTTTCTCCCCTCGTGCGGGTACTCGTCTGCTCCCTTTGGACAGCAGGACAAGTCTCAGCACAGATTCAGTTACAGGGGAGCAGATACAGGTCCCAGCAGAGGAGCAGTTACAGGGGAGCAGATACAGTCAAATAACTGTCCATACAGCTCAGCACCGCGCATGCACCCCCAATTCTGTTCTTTTAAGAAAAATGGCAGAACATGGTAGCGCTAAGCACCTTTGGGGATATGCGTTAGGGATATCAATACATAAAACTGACACATGAAACATTACAAAATGTGCAAACTTCTGAGGATCCATCCCCATAAAATCTATATATAGGACTTACAGTGAGGGCCTCAGGTGAAACTCCAAAGAACCTGCTTCTGCAAAGGGTGGGACTATTTATACCCTCCATACTGACATCACAGATCTTCAGGTAGCTAGCGGGAAGGGCAGAAACTGATAAGCCCTCACAGTTCACCCCTTATCCTAATAAACCCCTTCAAGAAATCAGTAGCCAACCAACTTTTATTTGCAAAGTCACAATGCGAGTTTATGGAGAACATCTGATTCGGTTATCCTCACGGAAAGGGCGTTCAAGCTTGGAGCAGCGACCAATGTCGCCTCTTTCTTAATAAGTTTCAGCGGATAAAGACCTTCCGCCTTCGCAGATTGAGGCATTGATAGCAACGTTCGTAAATCAGTGAAAATGTCAGGAAATGTAGGATCCAGTTCGTCACGCGGGAAGTCGGGAAGTCATTTGCTGTTATTTTTTTCGACAAATTAATTACACTACCTATTATATAAATTTAAAAAAAAAGTTTAATATAAAGTAAGGCTATATAAAATTAAAAGCAATATACTATTGGAATAAAAGATAATAAAAAATGCACAAATGCACAAAAACAATTGTAAAACCATAGTGGTATCTTTAAGGTGAGATGGTAGTGAAGTGACCATTGGTTGTAGAAAAAAATCACTATAGGTGGATAAATTAGAAGTGAGGGAATTAATCCCGGAAATAATGGGACGTCCGGGTGGGGAAGTGAGAGATTTGTGTATCTTGGGGATATAATAAAATATTGGAACAGTGGGTGTCTCTGTGAACAAATATTGATATTCCAACTTAGAAATAATACCAAGTTCCAGAGCTTCATACAAATGCGTTTTAATGAGACTCAAAAATTCCTTTGTGGGGTCCCTCTTTAATGTGACATATGAGATGGGGTCCTGTAAAAGGCGATGAGCTTCCTTAAAATAGTCCTCAGTATTCAAGAGGACTATTCCGCCTCCCTTATCAGCTGACCTTAATACAATGTCAGGATTGGACTTTAGTTGTTTAATACTTTTTTGTTCATCCCAAGTTAAATTGGAATATAATCCTAATTGTTTTTTCTTACACATATCTCTGAAATCCTGTTCAACCAGTTTTCCAAATAATTCTATATTGTGTCCTCTTGAGGAATAATGATTTTAATTTAAAATTTAGTGGTGAAAATAGCTCTGTAAGTATTCATTATCTCGATTTAGAGATTTACATTGAGGCCAAAACTGTACATACTAAAACGCATTTTAAGGCTACAAATGTAAATTCATATTTAGACCCATTTAGTTGTCACGATAAGAGATGGGTCCAAAATATTCCCTTTAATCAATTTCTCAGGTTGAAGAGAAATGATTCTAAGGCTGTGGATTATGAAGAACAATCTTTCTTTTTAAAGAAAAGATTCCTAGACAAAGAATATGATAGCGATTTAGTAAACTCTTCGCTCTAAAAACTAGAAAGGATTCCTAGGAAATCTCTGATGAAATATCATCATAAAAAGAGTGAGAAGAGACAAAATCAAATCCCAGCATTTATTACTCAATTTAGTGATACCCATTACAATGTTAGAAAATTCTGCAAAAACATTGGGGGATATTAAAAGCTGATCCCATTTTGGGTCCCCAACTAAAGTCCAAACCAGGGATAGTGTTCAGACGAGCACCTAACCTTAAACACATTCTGGCTCCAAGTCAAGTCTCCAGAGAGTCTATCGTATCTGGAGATATCAAAACTCGCCTAGGAGTTAAAGGCACGTACAAATGCGGAAAGTGTAAAGCGTGTAACCATATCTGTCAAGGGAAAACAGTTACATCAGGAGTTACTAACAAGGTCTACAATATTACAAGTTTCATTAATTGTCAGACAACGCATGTGGTCTGTGCCTTACAGTGTAGCTGTAATTTACAGTACATTGGGAAGACAAAAAGACCGTTTAAAATGCGCATGTTAGAGCACCTGAGAAATGTTAAAAACATACCAAAAATAATAGCAAAGGGTAAGCCATTAACTCCGCTTTTGAAACACTTTAAAGAAGTGCATAACAGTGAACCTGGTTGTATTAAATTTAAGGGACTTGAAAGTGTATCACTAGGTAGTAGACAGGGAAATAGAGATAATCATTTATTGAAACGGGAGCAATTTTGGATTTATGAGATGCATACCAGACATCCCTATGGTTTCAATGAATTAATTGAATTGACTCCTTTTTTAAGATAAGGTATTCCGTTTTTAATAAAATGAATTTATTAACATTTATTTGCATTAACATTTATGTATGTTTTTATATTTATTTGTTTTTATTTAATCATTTTTTCTTTTATTCATATACAGGTTTCAGCATGATTTGTTTACATAGTATATCATTTATGTTGTTAGAGGTATTTTTCCTGTATTTTTTCATAGGGGTGAGTGCAATGATTAATTTATACTCGCACACATCCCCCACATGAGTTGCCATACACCCTGTTGCCTAGTAACCTCATTTCAAGGTGTTTTAATCAGCGTAGCAATTAGGCAAAGTAAGGGTGTTTCTCTGAGGGGGCTGGTTTATTCAATCAGTTGCCGCCTATATATACGCGCGGATGACGCTGTACGTGACCTCCTGACGAAGTAGTTGGTACGAAATGCGTAGAGGTCACGACAGGTCATCCTGCGCGTGTATGCTGGTAAGCTGAGACGGAGCCTGCAGGAGACAGCAGCGGTTTTATCCATCTCCGCGGTGCTGAGATCCGGATCCTGTTCAGCCACCGCGAGTGTGCTGACTGTCTCAGTGTGAGTGTCCGTTTCCCTTTGCCAGTGCCCAACCCTATGGCGGTTTCTATACAAATCTGTTGATAGGTTGTTTTCATGTTTGTTTTTTTCTTTCATGTGTTTTTATATAAATGTTACTGTATTTGTATACTGTGCTGCTTAGGGTTTAATCACCATCAGGTGTTCTCCTGGGTAGTACTTAGCCGTCCAGCTGCACAGCTGTTCTGAGGTGGGGTTGGATCCCCTCAGAGTTTGTGTGTATTTTTAATAAATTACCTTCCACTAATCCCTGGTGCGCATTTGTGCATTTTTTATTATCTGGTATTTCAGGGTGCCCTCCCCCCTTTTCAAGGGGGGTTCACCTAGATTTGAGAGTTTCTGGGGAGACGCTTTATGTACATGCTGCAAAGGGATCATCCACACCATCATACAGCACGAGCGCTGAATATCCTGTTTATTCTACTATTGGAATAATGTAATAAAAAAATCTATATTTTAAAAGAGTGATAAGTAATGTTTGCTGTGTTTAATTAAAACTACGAATTTAAAATTATATTTTGGGCCACAGTATAACAGGGCAGTGAGGGGGCAGCAGGGTGTTGAGGTGTATAGGGAGGGGTATAACAGGGCAGGGAGGCATGTCATGGGAGAGGGGGTTTGGCCCGGTATTAAAGGGGTTACACCCCATTTGGCCACCCCCTGCTCTCACTTGGGGAGCTAGGGGTTAACGGGACTGCGGTCCAGTAATGTGTTTTTACCCTGCTTCAGCAACCAAAGGTATATTCCCCTGTAAATGTGTATTGTTCCCATTCCAAGGTTTGCACCACCACATACCCTGGGATTGATGCGGGAGGGAAAGGGTTAACTCAGTGTTTGTAGCCCTTTGTTCCATTTTCCCACCTTTTCTGGCTCCATTTTGCAGCTCTCCATAGGTTGCCATTGCAGCCCCATGCAACCTTATGGAGATTCCGGCGATTTGGGCCTGTTTTCGTAGAAGACCTGCAGGTGGCGCCCGAGAGAAGGAGCGGCGGTTCCCCATTGTAAGTCAATGGAGCCATCCATTTCAATGGGGATTCCTCGATGCCGACCTCCAGGAACGGGTTGGCAACCATCCAAACCGCAGACCGCAGAAGCGGATACAATGTCTTTAAAAAGAGCTTTTAATCACTACTAGTTCAAGGTCAACTACAATTGGCGTGGGAACCTTAGGTTCTAGGGCACCCAGAAATAAAATTCTTTTTGCCCTAGCCCCTAGGAACCCCCACACACGACCACCACCGGGTCCGAGAATGAGGGACCCCCGTAAAGGGTCGAGCTCAGCAGGAGGGTCGCGCCATTGACTCTAATGGCGGAGCGGAGGCCCCATTGAATCCAATGGCGGCACCAGGCCCATGCATTTCCTACGGCGGCGCCGGCCATTGATTCCAATGGGGGAAAAGCCACGTGGCGTTAAAACGGCTAAGTCCAAAACTGTAAAATGTGTAAGTCCATATCTCCGGTTCTGTGAGGACCAGAGGGCTGGGATTTGGGTCGCATGTAGTCACGGTTCCGGCATGACTGCATGGCCATTTCCAGCCCTCTCCGAACAACCAAACGGAGTATGGGCAAATGTAAAGAATTGTGGTTTTCCTATAGACTTCAATGGCGGAGTTGCTCCATTGAAAGCCTATAGCAGCGGAGCCCGTTGATTTCAATGGGAAAGAGTGAAAAGCAGAGATTCATTTTTAGAGCGGAGAATCCTGCATTAAAGTAATAAGAATTTTAACTTGTTTTTTTGTATCTCTGGTTCTGGGGGTCGCAGAGAGCTGAAACTTGGCCACCATGGAGAGTCACCTCCGGCATGAGGGACTGGTCAGTTTCAGCCCACTGGGCCCAGCAGAACAGATTATTTTAATATGTGAAGATATTAAAGAGTGAATTGTATTTTGGGTCTGGTATAAAAACTCAGAGCCCATATGGTATGGTAATGCTCAGGATGGGAGACAAGTGGTCTATCATAAACTCCTGATCAAAGACTCCCCCACCCTGCTTGTGTATGCGAGCACAAAGGAATGCAGGACATGGGTACTTGATAGTAAGTGTTGTACTTCACACCTTGGACAAAGGGTATCCTGGCAAAGCCAGACTTTAAGACGCCAAGCTTGTGGGCGGGGGGCTAGGGAAATAAGCCCCTGATTAGAATACTATCCACCCAGTGGGCGGGTGTTAAGGTGCCCCTCAAATGAGGTGGCAAAGAGAGATTGGGTGCAGGTGATTGTTCTCCAATGGCCTGCACTCAATAATAAGGTATAGGACTGGAATTGCATATAAACCAGTGTCAATCCTATACTCAGTGGTTCGTGTCTTCGTGTCTGTTCGTGATGTCTTCATCTGAACCGGTATTGTGGGTTAGGGTTATTGCCAATCCTGTATCCTGATTGATTTCTTGTCCAACCCCTTAAGTAAGTGTCTATATTTTTCCTGTTATTTGTATATCTTGTGTGTTCACCTTCTTTAAGGAATAAACTCTAATTTATTATATCTAAGCCGTGTTCAATTCAACCCAGATATTTTGTCGTGTATTATTATAACCTATCACTAGCTACCGTGACAGGCTCTATAATAAACTGGTGGCAGCGGCAGGACTGAACTGAACCTGTATTACAGTTCACTGCGGGACTCTGTAACACAGTTGGAAGTTGGAAGCCCTGGGATAAGATTCACAGCACCTAATACTGTCCTCCATACAGAAGAATAATGGTCGTTAGGATCGACGCTCTCGCTGGACGTCTCCCAGAACACTCTACAAAGGAAAGAGAGAGTCACACGGTCACATGAACAGGAGCTGTCTCTTTATGACATCACATCTTTCCGTCTCTACTCCTTGGAATGTCTTTTGGCTGTCTCTTCCTCTGGCTGCCCCTGTGCTGTCTCTTGCTGCAGGTCTCTCAGAGCTGTCTCTTCCTCCTCATCCAGACGTTGCAGTTTCTCTTCCACCTCAAGAGGGACGATCACTTCCAAGAGATTCTCCAACCCAGGCTCCGGCTCATCCCCAATCAGAACCTGAGAGAGACATTCCCAATCACAACCTGAGAGACATCCCCAATCACAACCTGAGAGAGAGACATCCCCAATCACAACCTGAGAGAGACATCCCCAATCACAACCTGAGAGAGACATCCCCAATCACAACCTGCTCCTCACTAACAGCCACCAAGCTACCAACTGCTCCTCACCAACAGCCACCAGGCTACCAACTGCTCCTCACTAACAGCAACCAAGCTACCTACCTGCTCCTCACCAACAGCCACCCAGCTACCTACCTGCTCCTCACTAAAAGCAACCAAGCTACCTACCTGCTCCTCA
>NW_027454278.1:0-15000 GCF_040206685.1 Ascaphus truei | reverse complement strand
ATCCCAGCGGGACTCGCTCTGCAGCACACACAGAATCCCAGCGGGACTCGCTCTGCAGCACACACAGAATCCCAGCGGGACTCGCTCTGCAGCACACACACAGAATCCCAGCGGGACTCGCTCTGCAGCACACACAGAATCCCAGCGGGACTCGCTCTGCAGCACACACGCAGAATCCCAGCGGGACTCGCTCTGCAGCACACACAGAATCCCAGCGGGACTCGCTCTGCAGCACACACAGAATCCCAGCGGGACTCGCTCTGCAGCACACACACAGAATCCCAGCGGGACTCGCTCTGCAGCACACACACAGAATCCCAGCGGGACTCGCTCTGAAGCACACACAGAATCCCAGCGGGACTCGCTCTGCAGCACACACACAGAATCCCAGCGGGACTCGCTCTGCAGCACACACAGAATCCCAGCGGGACTCGCTCTGCAGCACACACACAGAATCCCAGCGGGACTCGCTCTGCAGCACACACACAGAATCCCAGCGGGACTCGCTCTGCAGCACACACACAGAATCCCAGCGGGACTCACTCTGCAGCACACACAGAATCCCAGCGGGACTCGCTCTGCAGCACACACAGAATCCCAGCGGGACTCGCTCTGCAGCACACACACAGAATCCCAGCGGGACTCGCTCTGCAGCACACACAGAATCCCAGCGGGACTCACTCTGCAGCACACACAGAATCCCAGCGGGACTCGCTATGCAGCACACACACAGAATCCCAGCGGGACTCGCTCTGCAGCACACACACAGAATCCCAGCGGGACTCGCTCTGCAGCACACACAGAATCCCAGCGGGACTCGCTCTGCAGCACACACACAGAATCCCAGCGGGACTCGCTCTGCAGCACACACGCAGAATCCCAGCAGGACTCGCTCTGCAGCACACACGCAGAATCCCAGCGGGACTCGCTCTGCAGCACACACAGAATCCCAGCGGGACTCGCTCTGCAGCACACACACAGAATCCCAGCGGGACTCGCTCTGCAGCACACACAGAATCCCAGCGGGACTCGCTCTGCAGCGCACACACAGAATCCCAGCGGGACTCGCTCTGCAGCACACACACAGAATCCCAGCGGGACTCGCTCTGCAGCACACACAGAATCCCAGCGGGACTCGCTCTGCAGCACACACACAGAATCCCAGCGGGACTCGCTCTGCAGCACACACAGAATCCCAGAGGGACTCGCTCTGCAGCACACACACAGAATCCCAGCGGGACTCGCTCTGCAGCACACACACAGAATCCCAGCGGGACTCGCTCTGCAGCACACACAGAATCCCAGCGGGACTCGCTCTGCAGCACACACAGAATCCCAGCGGGACTCACTCTGCAGCACACACACAGAATCCCAGCGGGACTCGCTCTGCAGCACACACACAGAATCCCAGCGGGACTCGCTCTGCAGCACACACACAGAATCCCAGCGGGACTCACTCTGCAGCACACACAGAATCCCAGCGGGACTCACTCTGCAGCACACACAGAATCCCAGCGGGACTCGCTATGCAGCACACACACAGAATCCCAGCGGGACTCGCTCTGCAGCACACACAGAATCCCAGCGGGACTCGCTCTGCAGCACACACAGAATCCCAGCGGGACTCGCTCTGCAGCACACACAGAATCCCAGCAGGACTCGCTCTGCAGCACACACACAGAATCCCAGCGGGACTCGCTCTGCAGCACACACAGAATCCCAGCGGGACTCGCTCTGCAGCACACACACAGAATCCCAGCGGGACTCGCTCTGGAGCACACACAGAATCCCAGCGGGACTCGCTCTGCAGCACACACAGAATCCCAGCGGGACTCGCTCTGCAGCACACACACAGGATCCCAGCGGGACTCGCTCTGCAGCACACACACAGAATCCCAGCGGGACTCGCTCTGCAGCACACACAGAATCCCAGCGGGACTCGCTCTGCAGCACACACAGAATCCCAGCGGGACTCGCTCTGCAGCACAAACAGAATCCCAGCGGGACTCGCTCTGCAGCACACACAGAATCCCAGCGGGACTCGCTCTGCAGCACACACACAGAATCCCAGCGGGACTCGCTCTACAGCACACACAGAATCCCAGCGGGACTCGCTCTGCAGCACACACAGAATCCCAGCGGGACTCGCTCTGCAGCACACACAGAATCCCAGCGGGACTCGCTCTGCAGCACACACAGAATCCCAGCGGGACTCGCTCTGCAGCACACACAGAATCCCAGCGGGACTCGCTCTGCAGCACACACAGAATCCCAGCGGGACTCGCTCTGCAGCGCACACACAGAATCCCAGCGGGACTCGCTCTGCAGCACACACAGAATCCCAGCGGGACTCGCTATGCAGCACACACACAGAATCCCAGCGGGACTCGCTCTGCAGCACATACAGAATCCCAGCGGGACTCGCTCTGCAGCACACACAGAATCCCAGCGGGACTCGCTCTGCAGCACACACAGAATCCCAGCGGGACTCGCTCTGCAGCACACACAGAATCCCAGCGGGACTCGCTCTGCAGCACACACAGAATCCCAGCGGGATTCGCTCTGCAGCACACACACAGAATCCCAGCGGGACTCGCTCTGCAGCACACACACAGAATCCCAGCGGGACTCGCTCTGCAGCACACACACAGAATCCCAGCGGGACTCGCTCTGCAGCACACACACAGATTCCCAGCGGGACTCGCTCTGCAGCACACACAGAATCCCAGCGGGACTCGCTATGCAGCACACACACAGAATCCCAGTGGGACTCGCTCTGCAGCACACACAGAATCCCAGCGGGACTCGCTCTGCAGCACACACAGAATCCCAGCAGGACTCGCTCTGCAGCACACACAGAATCCCAGCAGGACTCGCTCTGCAGCACACACACAGAATCCCAGCGGGACTCGCTCTGCAGCACACACACAGAATCCCAGCGGGACTCGCTCTGCAGCACACACAGAATCCCAGCGGGACTCGCTCTGCAGCACACACAGAATCCCAGCGGGACTCGCTCTGCAGCACACACAGAATCCCAGCGGGACTCGCTCTGCAGCACACACACAGGATCCCAGCGGGACTCGCTCTGCAGCACACACACAGAATCCCAGCGGGACTCGCTCTGCAGCACACACAGAATCCCAGCGGGACTCGCTCTGCAGCACACACAGAATCCCAGCGGGACTCGCTCTGCAGCACACACACAGAATCCCAGCGGGACTCGCTCTGCAGCACACACACAGAATCCCAGCGGGACTCGCTCTGCAGCACACACACAGAATCCCAGCGGGACTCGCTCTGCAGCACACACAGAATCCCAGCGGGACTCGCTCTGCAGCACACACACAGAATCCCAGCGGGACTCGCTCTGCAGCACACACAGAATCCCAGCGGGACTCGCTCTGCAGCACACACACAGAATCCCAGCGGGACTCGCTCTGCAGCACACACACAGAATCCCAGCGGGACTCGCTCTGCAGCACACACAGAATCCCAGCGGGACTCGCTCTGCAGCACACACACAGAATCCCAGCGGGACTCGCTCTGCAGCACACATACAGAATCCCAGCGGGACTCGCTCTGCAGCGCACACACAGAATCCCAGCGGGACTCGCTCTGCAGCACACACACAGAATCCCAGCGGGACTCGCTCTGCAGCACACACACAGAATCCCAGCGGGACTCGCTCTGCAGCACACAAACAGAATCCCAGCGGGACTCGCTCTGCAGCGCACACAGAATCCCAGCGGGACCCGCTCTCCAGCACACACACAGAATCCCAGCGGGACTCGCTCTGCAGCACACACACAGAATCCCAGCGGGACTCGCTCTGCAGCACGCACAGAATCCCAGCGGGACTCGCTCTGCAGCACGCACAGAATCCCAGCGGGACTCGCTCTGCAGCACACACACAGAATCCCAGCGGGACTCGCTCTGCAGCACACACACAGAATCCCAGCGGGACTCGCTCTGCAGCACACACAGAATCCCAGCGGGACTCGCTCTGCAGCACACACACAGAATCCCAGCGGGACTCGCTCTGCAGCACACACACAGAATCCCAGCGGGACTCGCTCTGCAGCACACACAGAATCCCAGCGGGACTCGCTCTGCAGCACACACAGAATCCCAGCGGGACTCGCTCTGCAGCACACACACAGAATCCCAGCGGGACTCGCTCTGCAGCACACACAGAATCCCAGCGGGACTCGCTCTGCAGCACACACACAGAATCCCAGCGGGACTCGCTCTGCAGCACACACAGAATCCCAGCGGGACTCGCTCTGCAGCGCACACACAGAATCCCAGCGGGACTCGCTCTGCAGCACACACAGAATCCCAGCGGGACTCGCTATGCAGCACACACACAGAATCCCAGCGGGACTCGCTCTGCAGCACATACAGAATCCCAGCGGGACTCGCTCTGCAGCACACACAGAATCCCAGCGGGACTCGCTCTGCAGCACACACAGAATCCCAGCGGGACTCGCTCTGCAGCACACACAGAATCCCAGCGGGACTCGCTCTGCAGCACACACAGAATCCCAGCGGGACTCGCTCTGCAGCACACACAGAATCCCAGCGGGACTCGCTCTGCAGCACACACACAGAATCCCAGCGGGACTCGCTCTGCAGCACACACACAGAATCCCAGCGGGACTCGCTCTGCAGCACACACACAGAATCCCAGCGGGACACGCTCTGCAGCACACACACAGAATCCCAGCGGGACTCGCTCTGCAGCACACACAGAATCCCAGCGGGACTCCCTATGCAGCACACACACAGAATCCCAGCGGGACTCGCTCTGCAGCACACACAGAATCCCAGCGGGACTCGCTCTGCAGCACACACAGAATCCCAGCGGGACTCGCTCTGCAGCACACACACAGGATCCCAGCGGGACTCGCTCTGCAGCACACACACAGAATCCCAGCGGGACTCGCTCTGCAGCACACACAGAATCCCAGCGGGACTCGCTCTGCAGCACACACAGAATCCCAGCGGGACTCGCTCTGCAGCACACACACAGAATCCCAGCGGGACTCGCTCTGCAGCACACACACAGAATCCCAGCGGGACTCGCTCTGCAGCACACACACAGAATCCCAGCGGGACTCGCTCTGCAGCACACACAGAATCCCAGCGGGACTCGCTCTGCAGCACACATACAGAATCCCAGCGGGACTCGCTCTGCAGCACACACACAGAATCCCAGCGGGACTCGCTCTGCAGCACACACAGAATCCCAGCGGGACTCGCTCTGCAGCACACACAGAATCCCAGCGGGACTCGCTCTGCAGCACACACACAGAATCCCAGCGGGACTCGCTCTGCAGCACACACAGAATCCCAGCGGGACTCGCTCTGCAGCACACACACAGAATCCCAGCGGGACTCGCTCTGCAGCACACACAGAATCCCAGCGGGACTCGCTCTGCAGCGCACACACAGAATCCCAGCGGGACTCGCTCTGCAGCACACACAGAATCCCAGCGGGACTCGCTATGCAGCACACACACAGAATCCCAGCGGGACTCGCTCTGCAGCACATACAGAATCCCAGCGGGACTCGCTCTGCAGCACACACAGAATCCCAGCGGGACTCGCTCTGCAGCACACACAGAATCCCAGCGGGACTCGCTCTGCAGCACACACAGAATCCCAGCGGGACTCGCTCTGCAGCACACACAGAATCCCAGCGGGACTCGCTCTGCAGCACACACACAGAATCCCAGCGGGACTCGCTCTGCAGCACACACACAGAATCCCAGCGGGACTCGCTCTGCAGCACACACACAGAATCCCAGCGGGACACGCTCTGCAGCACACACACAGAATCCCAGCGGGACTCGCTCTGCAGCACACACAGAATCCCAGCGGGACTCCCTATGCAGCACACACACAGAATCCCAGCGGGACTCGCTCTGCAGCACACACAGAATCCCAGCGGGACTCGCTCTGCAGCACACACAGAATCCCAGCGGGACTCGCTCTGCAGCACACACACAGGATCCCAGCGGGACTCGCTCTGCAGCACACACACAGGATCCCAGCGGGACTCGCTCTGCAGCACACACACAGAATCCCAGCGGGACTCGCTCTGCAGCACACACAGAATCCCAGCGGGACTCGCTCTGCAGCACACACAGAATCCCAGCGGGACTCGCTCTGCAGCACACACACAGAATCCCAGCGGGACTCGCTCTGCAGCACACACACAGAATCCCAGCGGGACTCGCTCTGCAGCACACACACAGAATCCCAGCGGGACTCGCTCTGCAGCACACACAGAATCCCAGCGGGACTCGCTCTGCAGCACACATACAGAATCCCAGCGGGACTCGCTCTGCAGCACACACACAGAATCCCAGCGGGACTCGCTCTGCAGCACACACAGAATCCCAGCGGGACTCGCTCTGCAGCACACACACAGAATCCCAGCGGGACTCGCTCTGCAGCACACACAGAATCCCAGCAGGACTCGCTCTGCAGCACACACACAGAATCCCAGCGGGACTCGCTCTGCAGCACACACAGAATCCCAGCGGGACTCGCTCTGCAGCACACACAGAATCCCAGCGGGACTCGCTCTGCAGCACACACAGAATCCCAGCGGGACTCGCTCTGCAGCACACACACAGAATCCCAGCGGGACTCGCTCTGCAGCACACACAGAATCCCAGCGGGACTCGCTCTGCAGCACACACAGAATCCCAGCGGGACTCGCTCTGCAGCACACACACAGAATCCCAGCGGGACTCGCTCTGCAGCACACACAGAATCCCAGCGGGACTCGCTCTGCAGCACACACACAGAATCCCAGCGGGACTCGCTCTGCAGCACACACACAGAATCCCAGCGGGACTCGCTCTGCAGCACACACACAGAATCCCAGCGGGACTCACTCTGCAGCACACACAGAATCCCAGCGGGACTCGCTCTGCAGCACACACAGAATCCCAGCGGGACTCGCTCTGCAGCACACACACAGAATCCCAGCGGGACTCGCTCTGCAGCACACACAGAATCCCAGCGGGACTCGCTCTGCAGCACACACAGAATCCCAGCGGGACTCGCTCTGCAGCACACACAGAATCCCAGCAGGACTCGCTCTGCAGCACACACACAGAATCCCAGCGGGACACGCTCTGCAGCACACACAGAATCCCAGCGGGACTCGCTCTGCAGCACACACACAGAATCCCAGCGGGACTCGCTCTGCAGCACACACAGAATCCCAGCGGGACTCGCTCTGCAGCACACACAGAATCCCAGCGGGACTCGCTCTGCAGCACACACAGAATCCCAGCGGGACTCGCTCTGCAGCACACACAGAATCCCAGCAGGACTCGCTCTGCAGCACACACACAGAATCCCAGCGGGACTCGCTCTGCAGCACACACAGAATCCCAGCGGGACTCGCTCTGCAGCACACACACAGAATCCCAGCGGGACTCGCTCTGCAGCACACACAGAATCCCAGCGGGACTCGCTCTGCAGCACACACAGAATCCCAGCGGGACTCGCTCTGCAGCACACACACAGGATCCCAGCGGGACTCGCTCTGCAGCACACACACAGAATCCCAGCGGGACTCGCTCTGCAGCACACACAGAATCCCAGCGGGACTCGCTCTGCAGCACACACAGAATCCCAGCAGGACTCGCTCTGCAGCACACACACAGAATCCCAGCGGGACTCGCTCTGCAGCACACACAGAATCCCAGCGGGACTCGCTCTGCAGCACACACACAGAATCCCAGCGGGACTCGCTCTGCAGCACACACAGAATCCCAGCGGGACTCGCTCTGCAGCACACACAGAATCCCAGCGGGACTCGCTCTGCAGCACACACACAGGATCCCAGCGGGACTCGCTCTGCAGCACACACACAGAATCCCAGCGGGACTCGCTCTGCAGCACACACAGAATCCCAGCGGGACTCGCTCTGCAGCACACACAGAATCCCAGCGGGACTCGCTCTGCAGCACACACAGAATCCCAGCGGGACTCGCTCTGCAGCACACACAGAATCCCAGCGGGACTCGCTCTGCAGCACACACACAGAATCCCAGCGGGACTCGCTCTACAGCACACACAGAATCCCAGCGGGACTCGCTCTACAGCACACACAGAATTCCAGCGGGACTCGCTCTGCAGCACACACACAGAATCCCAGCGGGACACCGCTCTGCAGCACACACAGAATCCCAGCAGGACTCGCTCTGCAGCACACACGCAGAATCCCAGAGGGACTCGCTCTGCAGCACACACAGAATCCCAGCGGGACTCGCTCTGCAGCACACACAGAATCCCAGCGGGACTCGCTCTGCAGCACACACAGAATCCCAGCGGGACTCGCTCTGCAGCACACACAGAATCCCAGCGGGACTCGCTCTGCAGCGCACACACAGAATCCCGGCGGGACTCGCTCTGCAGCACACACAGAATCCCAGCGGGACTCGCTATGCAGCACACACAGAATCCCAGCGGGACTCGCTATGCAGCACACACACAGAATCCCAGCGGGACTCGCTCTGCAGCACATACAGAATCCCAGCGGGACTCGCTCTGCAGCACACACAGAATCCCAGCGGGACTCGCTCTGCAGCACACACAGAATCCCAGCGGGACTCGCTCTGCAGCACACACAGAATCCCAGCGGGACTCGCTCTGCAGCACACACACAGAATCCCAGCGGGACTCGCTCTGCAGCACACACACAGAATCCCAGCGGGACTCGCTCTACAGCACACACAGAATCCCAGCGGGACTCGCTCTGCAGCACACACACAGAATCCCAGCGGGACACCGCTCTGCAGCACACACAGAATCCCAGCAGGACTCGCTCTGCAGCACACACGCAGAATCCCAGAGGGACTCGCTCTGCAGCACACACAGAATCCCAGCGGGACTCGCTCTGCAGCACACACAGAATCCCAGCGGGACTCGCTCTGCAGCACACACAGAATCCCAGCGGGACTCGCTCTGCAGCACACACAGAATCCCAGCGGGACTCGCTCTGCAGCGCACACACAGAATCCCAGCGGGACTCGCTCTGCAGCACACACAGAATCCCAGCGGGACTCGCTATGCAGCACACACAGAATCCCAGCGGGACTCGCTATGCAGCACACACACAGAATCCCAGCGGGACTCGCTCTGCAGCACATACAGAATCCCAGCGGGACTCGCTCTGCAGCACACACAGAATCCCAGCGGGACTCGCTCTGCAGCACACACAGAATCCCAGCGGGACTCGCTCTGCAGCACACACAGAATCCCAGCGGGACTCGCTCTGCAGCACACACACAGAATCCCAGCGGGACTCGCTCTGCAGCACACACACAGAATCCCAGCGGGACTCGCTCTGCAGCACACACACAGAATCCCAGCGGGACTCGCTCTGCAGCACACACAGAATCCCAGCGGGACTCGCTATGCAGCACACACACAGAATCCCAGCGGGACTCGCTCTGCAGCACACACAGAATCCGAGCGGGACTCGCTCTGCAGCACACACAGAATCCCAGCAGGACTCGCTCTGCAGCACACACAGAATCCCAGCAGGACTCGCTCTGCAGCACACACACAGAATCCCAGCGGGACTCGCTCTGCAGCACACACACAGAATCCCAGCGGGACTCGCTCTGCAGCACACACAGAATCCCAGCGGGACTCGCTCTGCAGCACACACAGAATCCCAGCGGGACTCGCTCTGCAGCACACACAGAATCCCAGCGGGACTCGCTCTGCAGCACACACACAGGATCCCAGCGGGACTCGCTCTGCAGCACACACACAGAATCCCAGCGGGACTCGCTCTGCAGCACACACAGAATCCCAGCGGGACTCGCTCTGCAGCACACACAGAATCCCAGCGGGACTCGCTCTGCAGCACACACACAGAATCCCAGCGGGACTCGCTCTGCAGCACACACACAGAATCCCAGCGGGACTCGCTCTGCAGCACACACACAGAATCCCAGCGTGACTCGCTCTGCAGCACACACACAGAATCCCAGCGGGACTCGCTCTGCAGCACACACAGAATCCCAGCGGGACTCGCTCTGCAGCACACACAGAATCCCAGCGGGACTCGCTCTGCAGCACACACACAGAATCCCAGCGGGACTCGCTCTGCAGCACACACAGAATCCCAGCGGGACTCGCTCTGCAGCACACACACAGAATCCCAGCGGGACTCGCTCTGCAGCACACACACAGAATCCCAGCGGGACTCGCTCTGCAGCACACACAGAATCCCAGCGGGACTCGCTCTGCAGCACACACACAGAATCCCAGCGGGACTCGCTCTGCAGCACACACACAGAATCCCAGCGGGACTCGCTCTGCAGCGCACACACAGAATCCCAGCGGGACTCGCTCTGCAGCACACACACAGAATCCCAGCGGGACTCGCTCTGCAGCACACACACAGAATCCCAGCGGGACTCGCTCTGCAGCACACACACAGAATCCCAGCGGGACTCGCTCTGCAGCACACACAGAATCCCAGCGGGACTCGCTCTGCAGCACACAGAGAATCCCAGCGGGACTCGCTCTGCAGCACACACACAGAATCCCAGCGGGACTCGCTCTGCAGCACACACAGAATCCCAGCGGGACTCGCTCTGCAGCACACACACAGAATCCCAGCGGGACTCGCTCTGCAGCACACACACAGAATCCCAGCGGGACTCGCTCTGCAGCACACACAGAATCCCAGAGGGACTCGCTCTGCAGCACACACAGAATCCCAGCGGGACTCGCTCTGCAGCACACACACAGAGTCCCAGCGGGACTCGCTCTGCAGCACACACACAGAATCCCAGCGGGACTCGCTCTGCAGCACACACAGAATCCCAGCGGGACTCGCTCTGCAGCACACAAACAGAATCCCAGCGGGACTCGCTCTGCAGCGCACACAGAATCCCAGCGGGACTCACTCTGCAGCGCACACACAGAATCCCAGCGGGACTCGCTCTGCAGCACACACACAGAATCCCAGCGGGACTCGCTCTGCAGCACACACACAGAATCCCAGCGGGACTCGCTCTGCAGCACACACAGAATCCCAGCGGGACTCGCTCTCCAGCACACACACAGAATCCCAGCGGGACTCGCTCTGCAGCACGCACAGAATCCCAGCGGGACTCGCTCTGCAGCACGCACAGAATCCCAGCGGGACTCGCTCTGCAGCACACACAGAATCCCAGCGGGACTCGCTCTGCAGCACACACACAGAATCCCAGCAGGACTCGCTCTGCAGCACACACAGAATCCCAGCGGGACTCGCTCTGCAGCACACATACAGAATCCCAGCGGGACTCGCTCTGCAGCACACACACAGAATCCCAGCGGGACTCGCTCTGCAGCACACACAGAATCCCAGCGGGACTCGCTCTGCAGCACACACAGAATCCCAGCGGGACTCGCTCTGCAGCACACACAGAATCCCAGCAGGACTCGCTCTGCAGCACACACACAGAATCCCAGCGGGACTCGCTCTGCAGCACACACAGAATCCCAGCGGGACTCGCTCTGCAGCACACACAGAATCCCAGCGGGACTCGCTCTGCAGCACACACAGAATCCCAGCGGGACTCGCTCTGCAGCACACACACAGAATCCCAGCGGGACTCGCTCTGCAGCACACACAGAATCCCAGCGGGACTCGCTCTGCAGCACACACAGAATCCCAGCGGGACTCGCTCTGCAGCACACACACAGAATCCCAGCGGGACTCGCTCTGCAGCACACACAGAATCCCAGCGGGACTCGCTCTGCAGCACACACACAGAATCCCAGCGGGACTCGCTCTGCAGCACACACACAGAATCCCAGCGGGACTCGATCTGCAGCACACACACAGAATCCCAGCGGGACTCACTCTGCAGCACACACAGAATCCCAGCGGGACTCGCTCTGCAGCACACACAGAATCCCAGCGGGACTCGCTCTGCAGCACACACACAGAATCCCAGCGGGACTCGCTCTGCAGCACACACAGAATCCCAGCGGGACTCGCTCTGCAGCACACACAGAATCCCAGCGGGACACGCTCTGCAGCACACACAGAATCCCAGCGGGACTCGCTCTGCAGCACACACACAGAATCCCAGCGGGACTCGCTCTGCAGCACACACAGAATCCCAGCGGGACTCGCTCTGCAGCACACACAGAATCCCAGCGGGACTCGCTCTGCAGCACACACAGAATCCCAGCGGGACTCGCTCTGCAGCACACACACAGGATCCCAGCGGGACTCGCTCTGCAGCACACACACAGAATCCCAGCGGGACTCGCTCTGCAGCACACACAGAATCCCAGCGGGACTCGCTCTGCAGCACACACAGAATCCCAGCGGGACTCGCTCTGCAGCACACACACAGAATCCCAGCGGGACTCGCTCTGCAGCACACACACAGAATCCCAGAGGGACTCGCTCTGCAGCACACACAGAATCCCAGCGGGACTCGCTCTGCAGCACACACACAGAATCCCAGCGGGACTCGCTCTGCAGCACACACAGAATCGCAGCGGGACTCGCTCTGCAGCACACACAGAATCCCAGCGGGACTCGCTCTGCAGCACACACAGAATCCCAGCGGGACTCGCTCTGCAGCGCACACACAGAATCCCAGCGGGACTCGCTCTGCAGCACACACAGAATCCCAGCGGGACTCGCTATGCAGCACACACACAGAATCCCAGCGGGACTCGCTCTGCAGCACATACAGAATCCCAGCGGGACTCGCTCTGCAGCACACACAGAATCCCAGCGGGACTCGCCCTGCAGCACACACAGAATCCCAGCGGGACTCGCTCTGCAGCACACACAGAATCCCAGCGGGACTCGCTCTGCAGCACACACAGAATCCCAGCGGGACTCGCTCTGCAGCACACACAGAATCCCAGCGGGACTCGCTCTGCAGCACACACACAGAATCCCAGCGGGACTCGCTCTGCAGCACACACACAGAATCCCAGCGGGACTCGCTCTGCAGCACACACACAGAATCCCAGCGGGACACGCTCTGCAGCACACACACAGAATCCCAGCGGGACTCGCTCTGCAGCACATACAGAATCCCAGCGGGACTCGCTATGCAGCACACACACAGAATCCCAGCGGGACTCGCTCTGCAGCACACACAGAATCCCAGCGGGACTCGCTATGCAGCACACACACAGAATCCCAGCGGGACCCGCTCTCCAGCACACACACAGAATCCCAGCGGGACTCGCTCTGCAGCACACACAGAATCCCAGCGGGACTCGCTCTGCAGCACACACAGAATCCCAGCGGGACTCGCTCTGCAGCACACACAGAATCCCAGCGGGACTCGCTCTGCAGCACACACACAGAATCCCAGCGGGACTCACTCTGCAGCACACACAGAATCCCAGCGGGACTCGCTCTGCAGCACGCACAGCGGTGTATACTCTGCCCCTAACCCCCTCGTGTCTCTCACCAGCTGCACACTCTCTATCAGCATCTTCCTGATATCAGGGTCCGGCTCTCGCTGCTTTTCCTCAGGGAGATACTGCAGGTCCAGGGGTAGTGCTGAGCATGGGGGGGGGGGAGAGAAGAGGGGGAAAGGAGAGGGGGCAGGGAGGGGGAAAGGAGAGGGGGCGGGGAGGGGGGAAAGGAGAGGGGGCGGGGAGGGGGAAAGGAGAGGGGGCGGGGAGGGGAAAGGAGAGGGGGCGGGGAGGGGGAAAGGAGAGGGGGCAGGGAGGGGGAAAGGAGAGGGGGCGGGGAGGGGGAAAAGAGAGGGGGCGGGGAGGGGGAAAGGAGAGGGGGCGGGAGGGGGAAAGGAGAGGGGGCGGGGAGGGGGAAAGGAGAGGGGGCGGGGAGGGGGAAAGGAGAGGGGGCGGGGAGGGGGAAAGGAGAGGGGGCGGGGAGGGGGAAAGGAGAGGGGGCGGGGAGGGGGCGGGGAGGGGGCGGGGAGGGGGAAAGGAGAGGGGGCGGGGAGGGGGAAAGGGGAGGGGGAAAGGAGAGGGGGCGTGGATGGGGAAAGGAGAGGGGGCGGGGAGGGGGAGGGGAGGGGGAAAGGAGAGGGGGCGGGGAGGGGGAGGGGAGGGGGAAAGGAGAGGGGGCGGGGAGGGGGAAAGGAGAGGGGGCGGGGAGGGGGAAAGGAGAGGGGGCGGGGAGGGGGAAAGGAGAGGGGGCGGGGAGGGGGGAAGGAGAGGGGGCGGGGAGGGGAAAGGAGAGGGGGGAAGGAGAGGGGGCGGGGAGGGGGGAAGGAGAGGGGGCGGGGAGGGGGGAAGGAGAGGGGGCGGGGAGGGGGAAAGGAGAGGGGGCGGGGAGGGGGAAAGGAGAGGGGGCGGGGAGGGGGAAAGGAGAGGGGGTGGGGAGGGGGAAAAGAGAGGGGGCGGGGAGGGGGAAAGGAGAGGGGGCGGGGAGGGGGAAAGGAGAGGGGGCGGGGAGGGGGAAAGGAGAGGGGGCGGGGAGGGGGAAAGGAGAGGGGGCGGGGAGGGGGAAAGGAGAGGGGGCGGGGAGGGGGAAAGGAGAGGGGGCGGGGAGGGGGAAAGGAGAGGGGGCGGGGAGGGGGAAAGGAGAGGGGGCGGGGAGGGGGAAAGGAGAGGGGGCGGGGAGGGGGGAAGGAGAGGGGGCGGGGAGGGGGAAAGGAGAGGGGGCGGGGAGGGGGAAAAGAGAGGGGGAAAGGAGAGGGGGCGGGGAGGGGGAAAGGGGAGGGGGAAAGGAGAGGGGGCGTGGATGGGGAAAGGAGAGGGGGCGGGGAGGGGGAAAGGAGAGGGGGCGGGGAGGGGGAAAGGAGAGGGGGCGGGGAGGGGGAAAGGAGAGGGGGCGGGGAGGGGGAAAAGAGAGGGGGCGGGGAGGGGGAAAGGAGAGGGGGCGGGGAGGGGGAAAGGAGAGGGGGCGGGGAGGGGGAAAGGAGAGGGGGCGGGGAGGGGAAAGGAGAGGGGGCGGGGAGGGGGAAAGGAGAGTGGGCGGGGAGGGGGAAAAGAGAGGGGGAAAGGAGAGGGGGC
>NW_027454277.1:44626-84626 GCF_040206685.1 Ascaphus truei | reverse complement strand
TACACAGTTACATAGTGGGTACATAGTTATGTAGTTACACAGTTACAGTACATAGTTACATAGGTATGTAGTTACACAGTTACAGTACATAGTTACATAGGTATGTAGTTACATAGGTATGTAGTTACACAGTTACAGTACATAGTTACATAGGTATGTAGTTACATAGGTATGTAGTTACACAGTTACATAGTGGGTACATAGGTATGTAGTTACACAGTTACAGTACATAGTTACATAGGTATGTAGTTACACAGTTACATAGTGGGTACATAGGTATGTAGTTACATAGTTACATAGTGGGTACATAGGTATGTAGTTACACAGTTACAGTACATAGTTACATAGGTACGTAGTTACACAGTTGCATAGTTACATAGGTACGTAGATACATAGTTACATAGGTATGTAGTTACATAGTTATATAGGTGCACAGTTACATACAGTAGGTACATAGTTGCATAGGTACGTAGTTACATGGGTACATAATTACATAGTGGCATATGTACGTAGTTACATAGTTGCATAGTTACATATGTACGTAGTTACATGGGTACATAGGTATGTAGTTACACAGTTACAGTACATAGTTACATAGGTATGTAGTTACACAGTTACATAGTGGGTACATAGGTATGTAGTTACATAGTTACATAGTGGGTACATAGGTATGTAGTTACACAGTTACAGTACATAGTTACATAGGTACGTAGTTACACAGTTGCATAGTTACATAGGTACGTAGATACATAGTTACATAGGTATGTAGTTACATAGTTATATAGGTGCACAGTTACATACAGTAGGTACATAGTTGCATAGGTACGTAGTTACATGGGTACATAATTACATAGTGGCATATGTACGTAGTTACATAGTTGCATAGTTACATATGTACGTAGTTACATGGGTACATAGGTACATATGTACGTAGTTACATAGTTGCATAGTTACATATGTACGCAGTAACATGGGTACATATGTACGTAGTTACATAGTTGCATAGTTACATATGTACGCAGTAACATGGGTACATATGTACGTAGTTACATAGTTGCATAGTTACATATGTACGCAGTTACATGGGTACATATGTACGTAGTTACATAGTTGCATAGTTACATGGGTACATAGGTACATATGTACGTAGTTACATAGTTGCATAGTTACATGCGTACATAGGTACATATGTACGTAGTTACATAGTTGCATAGTTACATGGGTACATAGTCACATAGTGGCATATGTAGGCAGTTACACAGTTGCATAGTTACACAGGTACGAAGATACATAGGTACATGGGTACGTAGTTACATAGTTGCATTGGTACATGGGTACGTAGTTACATAGTTGCATAGGTACATGGGTACGTAGTTACATAGTTGCATTGGTACATGGGTACGTAGTTACATAGTTGCATTGGTACATGGGTACGTAGTTACATAGTTGCATTGGTACATGGGTACGTAGTTACATAGTTGCATTGGTACATGGGTACGTAGTTACATAGTTGCATTGGTACATGGGTACGTAGTTACATAGTTGCATAGGTACATGGGTACGTAGTTACATAGTTGCATAGGTACATGGGTACGTAGTTACATAGTTGCATAGGTACATATTTACGTAGTTACATAGTTGCATAGGTACATGGATACATAGGTGCATAGGTGCATAGTTACATACAGTAGGTACATAGTTGCATAGGTACATGGATACATAGTTGCATAGGTACATATGTACGTAGTTACATAGTTGCATAGGTACATATGTACGTAGTTACATAGTTGCATAGGTACATGGATACATAGTTGCATAGGTACATATGTACGTAGTTACATAGTTGCATAGGTACATGGGTACATAGGTACATATGTACGTAGTTACATAGTTGCATAGGTACATATGTACGTAGTTACATAGTTGCATAGGTACATGGATACATAGTTGCATAGGTACATATGTACGTAGTTACATAGTTGCATAGTTACATGGGTACATAGGTACATATGTACGTAGTTACATAGTTGCATAGTTACATGGGTACATAGGTACATATGTACGTAGTTACATAGTTGCATAGTTACATGGGTACATAGTCACATATATACGTAGTTACACAGTTGCATAGTTACACAGGTACGAAGATACATAGGTACATGGGTACGTAGTTACATAGTTGCATTGGTACATGGGTACGTAGTTACATAGTTGCATTGGTACATGGGTACGTAGTTACATAGTTGCATTGGTACATGGGTACGTAGTTACATAGTTGCATTGGTACATGGGTACGTAGTTACATAGTTGCATTGGTACATGGGTACGTAGTTACATAGTTGCATAGGTACATGGATACATAGGTGCATAGGTGCATAGTTACATACAGTAGGTACATAGTTGCATAGGTACATGGATACATAGTTGCATAGGTACATATGTACGTAGTTACATATTTGCATAGGTACATATGTACGTAGTTACATAGTTGCATAGGTACATATGTACGTAGTTACATAGTTGCATAGGTACATGGATACATAGTTGCATAGGTACATATGTACGTAGTTACATAGTTGCATAGGTACATGGGTACATAGTTGCATAGGTACATATGTACGTAGTTACATAGTTGCATAGGTGCATGGATACATAGTTGCATAGGTACATATGTACGTAGTTACATAGTTGCATAGGTACATATGTACGTAGTTACATAGTTGCATAGGTACATGGATACATAGTTGCATAGGTACATATGTACGTAGTCACATAGGTACATGGGTACATAGTTGCATAGGTACATAGTTGCATAGGTACATATGTACGCAGTTACACAGTTGCATAGTTACACAGGTACGAAGATACATAGGTACATATGTACGTAGTTACATAGTTGCATAGGTACATATGTACGTAGTTACATAGTTGCATAGGTACATGGGTACGTAGTTACATAGTTGCATAGGTACATATGTACGTAGTTACATAGTTGCATAGGTACATATGTACGTAGTTACATAGTTGCATAGGTGCATGGATACATAGTTGCATAGGTACATATGTACGTAGTTACATAGTTGCATAGGTACATGGGTACGTAGTTACATAGTTGCATAGGTACATATGTACATGGTTACGTAGTTACATAGTTGCATAGGTACATGGGTACATAGTTGCATAGGTGCACAGTTACATACAGTAGGTACATAGTTGCATAGGTACATATGTACGCAGTTACACAGTTGCATAGGTACATGGGGACGTAGTTGCATAGGTACACAGTTACATAGTTACACAGGTACGAAGATACATAGTTACATAGCTTGTAGTTACATGGGTACATAGTTGCATAGGAACATATGTACGTAGTTACATAGTTGCATAGGTACATGGGTACATAGTTGCATAGGTACATATGTACGCAGTTACACAGTTGCATAGTTACACAGGTACGAAGATACATAGGTACATATGTACGTAGTTACATAGTTGCATAGGTCCATATGTACGTAGTTACATAGTTGCATAGGTACATGGGTACGTAGTTACATAGTTGCATAGGTACATATGTACGTAGTTACATAGTTGCATAGGTACATGGTACGTAGTTACATAGTTGCATAGGTACATATGTACATGGTTACGTAGTTACATAGTTGCATAGGTACATGGGTACATAGTTGCATAGGTACAGGGGTACATAGTTATATAGGTGCACAGTTACATACAGTAGGTACATAGTTGCATAGGTACATGGGTACATAGTTGCATAGGTACATATGTACGTAGTTACATAGTTGCATGGGTACATGGGGACGTAGTTGCATAGGTACACAGTTACATAGTTACACAGGTACGAAGATACATAGTTACATAGGTATGTAGTTACATTGGTACATAGTTGCATAGGTACATATGTACGAAGTTACATAGTTGCATAGTTACATGGGTACATAGTTGCATAGGTACATATGTACGTAGTTACATAGTTGCATAGATACATATGTACGTAGTTACATAGTTGCATAGGTACATATGTACGTAGTTACATAGTTGCATAGTTACATGGGTACATAGTTGCATAGGTACATATGTACGTAGTTACATCGTTGCATAGGTACATATGTACATGGTTACGTAGTTGCATAGGTACACAGGTACGAAGATACATAGTTACATAGGTATGTAGTTACATAGTTGCATTGGTACATGGGTACGTAGTTACATAGTTGCATTGGTACATGGGTACGTAGTTACATAGTTGCATTGGTACATGGGTACGTAGTTACATAGTTGCATTGGTACATGGGTACGTAGTTACATAGTTGCATTGGTACATGGGTACGTAGTTACATAGTTGCATAGGTACATGGATACATAGGTGCATAGGTGCATAGTTACATACAGTAGGTACATAGTTGCATAGGTACATGGATACATAGTTGCATAGGTACATATGTACGTAGTTACATATTTGCATAGGTACATATGTACGTAGTTACATAGTTGCATAGGTACATATGTACGTAGTTACATAGTTGCATAGGTACATGGATACATAGTTGCATAGGTACATATGTACGTAGTTACATAGTTGCATAGGTACATGGGTACATAGTTGCATAGGTACATATGTACGTAGTTACATAGTTGCATAGGTGCATGGATACATAGTTGCATAGGTACATATGTACGTAGTTACATAGTTGCATAGGTACATATGTACGTAGTTACATAGTTGCATAGGTACATGGATACATAGTTGCATAGGTACATATGTACGTAGTCACATAGTTGCATAGGTACATGGGTACATAGTTGCATAGGTACATAGTTGCATAGGTACATATGTACGCAGTTACACAGTTGCATAGTTACACAGGTACGAAGATACATAGGTACATATGTACGTAGTTACATAGTTGCATAGGTACATATGTACGTAGTTACATAGTTGCATAGGTACATGGGTACGTAGTTACATAGTTGCATAGGTACATATGTACGTAGTTACATAGTTGCATAGGTACATATGTACGTAGTTACATAGTTGCATAGGTGCATGGATACATAGTTGCATAGGTACATATGTACGTAGTTACATAGTTGCATAGGTACATGGGTACGTAGTTACATAGTTGCATAGGTACATATGTACATGGTTACGTAGTTACATAGTTGCATAGGTACATGGGTACATAGTTGCATAGGTGCACAGTTACATACAGTAGGTACATAGTTGCATAGGTACATATGTACGCAGTTACACAGTTGCATAGGTACATGGGGACGTAGTTGCATAGGTACACAGTTACATAGTTACACAGGTACGAAGATACATAGTTACATAGCTTGTAGTTACATGGGTACATAGTTGCATAGGAACATATGTACGTAGTTACATAGTTGCATAGGTACATGGGTACATAGTTGCATAGGTACATATGTACGCAGTTACACAGTTGCATAGTTACACAGGTACGAAGATACATAGGTACATATGTACGTAGTTACATAGTTGCATAGGTCCATATGTACGTAGTTACATAGTTGCATAGGTACATGGGTACGTAGTTACATAGTTGCATAGGTACATATGTACGTAGTTACATAGTTGCATAGGTACATGGTACGTAGTTACATAGTTGCATAGGTACATATGTACATGGTTACGTAGTTACATAGTTGCATAGGTACATGGGTACATAGTTGCATAGGTACAGGGGTACATAGTTATATAGGTGCACAGTTACATACAGTAGGTACATAGTTGCATAGGTACATGGGTACATAGTTGCATAGGTACATATGTACGTAGTTACATAGTTGCATGGGTACATGGGGACGTAGTTGCATAGGTACACAGTTACATAGTTACACAGGTACGAAGATACATAGTTACATAGGTATGTAGTTACATTGGTACATAGTTGCATAGGTACATATGTACGAAGTTACATAGTTGCATAGTTACATGGGTACATAGTTGCATAGGTACATATGTACGTAGTTACATAGTTGCATAGATACATATGTACGTAGTTACATAGTTGCATAGGTACATATGTACGTAGTTACATAGTTGCATAGTTACATGGGTACATAGTTGCATAGGTACATATGTACGTAGTTACATCGTTGCATAGGTACATATGTACATGGTTACGTAGTTGCATAGGTACACAGGTACGAAGATACATAGTTACATAGGTATGTAGTTACATGGGTACATAGTTGCATAGGTACATAGGTGCACAGTTACATACAGTAGGTACATAGTTGCATAGTTATATAGGTACATTGTTACATAGTTGCATAGGTACGTAGTTACATGGGTACATAGTTGCATAGTTATATAGGTACATTGTTACATAGTTATATAGTTACATAGTTGCATATGTACGTAGTTACATGGGTACATAGTTGCATAGTTATATAGGTACATTGTTACATGGTTATACAGTTACATAGTTGCATAGGTACGTAGGTGCACAGTTACATACAGTAGGTACATAGTTGCATAGTTATATAGGTACATTGTTACATAGTTGCATAGGTACATTGGTGCACAGTTACATACAGTAGGTACATAGTTGCATAGTTATATAGGTACATTGTTACGTAGTTGCATAGGTACGTAGTTACATGGGTACATAGTTGCATAGTTATATAGGTACATTGTTACATAGTTATACAGTTACATAGTTGCATAGGTACGTAGTTACATGGCTACATAGTTACATCGATACGTAGTTACATCGTTGCATAGGTACGTAGTTACATGGCTACATAGTTACATCGATACATAGTTTACATCGTTGCATAGGTACAAAGTTATGCAGTTATACAGTTACATAGTTGCATAGTGGATAGGGTTGAAAAAATACATATGTCCATCAAGTCCAACCTATGCTACATTTAGACGACAGATACTTGATCCTATATCTATACTTACTTATTGATCCAGAGGAAGGCAAACACAAACCCCAGTGCCACATCATCCAATGATATCTCATAAGGGGAAAATAAATTCATTCCTGACGCCAAGAATTGGCAATCGGATTACTCCCTGGATCAGCGTCCTTCCCGTGCTAATAACGTCTGCTAGTTGTAAACCGGAGGGAAACCGGAGTGAATGTTTCACAAGGGTAGATCAATGTATTAAAGTTGTGTGTAGCAGTAGAATACGATTATAGTGTGCATGGGGCAGGTTTCATGAGGTTTCCTGGCTGTAAACTGGAGTGAAACCGGTGTGAAGCTGGAGTAAAGGCTTTACAAGGGTAGATCAATATTTATAGAAGTCTTCAGTGTATACTGGAACTGGAGCAATATCGTTATATGGAAGGGTCCGGTTATTAAGTCTCCTGGTTGTAAACAAGAGTGAAACCTGAGCCAAATCTTTAGACGGGTACATCAATGTTTTTTAAGTCTTCTGGGTGGAATCGTGTTGGACAAAAACTGAAGTACAAAGGTTGTATGGAAGGGACGGGTTTACTGAGGTCTCCTGGTTGTGAACTCGAGTGAAGCCGGAGTGAAGCCGGAGTGTATGTTTTACACGAGTTGGTCAATATTTATAGAAGTCTTCCGTGTACACGGGAGCAATACAATTCCACGGAAGGGGCAGATTAATAAAGTCTCCTGATTGTAAACCAGAGTGAAACCGGAGCGAAAGATTTCGATGGATAGATCAATATTTCTGAAGTGTTCTGCGTGGAGTCGTAGTGGATCAAAACCGAAGTCCGATTATGGAATGAAAGGGACAGGTTAATAAAGTCTCGTGGAGTGAGGCCGGAGTGAGACCGGAGTGAGGCCGGAGTGAGGCCGGAGTGAATTTCTGAAAACCAGCTGGATTTTATTTTCCTTTGATGAACCAGACATCGTCGTCGTCTTTTTCTTGGTGCCAGTTTGGAACTGGTCTCAGTCTGGAAACACTTTGGGGGAAACTCACGCACACAGCCGCAAAGAGTCGGCGCGCCTCCACGGGGGGGGGGGTGGTGAGAGTGGGAGATGGAGCGTGGCTGTCAGCGGGAGACACGTGTGGAAATCGGTCGTGTCAGACTTCACGCGGGGGCCCGAAATGCGTCAAAATTGGCCGCCATGTTTTTCTCGGTGTACAGTATAGCACAAAGCCAAGCACACAACAGCACAAATATCTGTACGTCAGCACACAAACATCTGTACGTCAGCACACAAACATCTGTACGTCAGCGCACAACCTCTGCTCACATCTGTTCATCGGTCGCCAGTTCTCCCCGCCGGAGACTGTGCGTTTCATTAAATTAAACGGGGGAGCCGCAGAATAAGATGCAAATTCCGATGTAATGTCTTTCGTGTGAGCAGGGACTCCCTGGCAGGGGAGGGGTTAATGGAGAGATGCTCTGCAGGGTCTCTGGCATGGGGGATGGGGGAATGGAGCGATGCTCTGCAGGGTCTCTGGCAGGGGAGGGGTTAATGGAGAGACGCTCTGCAGGGTCTCTGGCAGGGGGAGGGGGGAATGGAGCGACGCTCTGCAGGGTCCCTGGCAGGGGAGGGGTTAATGGAGAGATGCTCTGCAGGGTCGCTGGCATGGGGGAGGGGGGAATGGAGCGATGCTCTGCAGGGTCTCTGGCAGGGGAGGGGTTAATGGAGAGACGCTCTGCAGGGTCTCTGGCAGGGGAGGGGGTAATGGAGCGACGCTCTGCAGGGTCTCTGGCAGGGGAAGTGTTAATGGAGCGATGCTCTGCGGGGTCTCTGGCAGGGGAGGGGGTAATGGAGCGATGCTCTGCAGGGTCTCTGGCCGGGGAGGGGGTAATGGAGCGACGCTTTGCCGGGTCTCTGGCAGGAGAGGGGGTAATGGAGCGACGCTCTGCGGGGTCTGGCAGGGGAGGGGGTAATGGAGCGACGCTCTGCAGGGTCTCTGGCAGGGGAGGGGTTAATGGAGCGACGCTCTGCAGGGACTTCCTGGCAGGGGAGGGGTTAATGGAGAGACGCTCTGCAGGGTCTCTGGCAGGGGAAGTGTTAATGGAGCGATGCTCTGCGGGGTCTCTGGCAGGGGAGGGGGTAATGGAGCGATGCTCTGCAGGGTCTCTGGCCAGGGAGGGGGTAATGGAGCGACGCTTTGCCGGGTCTCTGGCAGGAGAGGGGGTAATGGATCGACGCTCTGCGGGGTCTGGCAGGGGAGGGGGTAATGGAGCGATGCTCTGCAGGGTCTCTGGCAGGGGAGGGGTTAATGGAGCGACGCTCTGCAGGGACTTCCTGGCAGGGGAGGGGTTAATGGAGAGACGCTCTGCAGGGTCTCTGGCAGGGGAGGGGTTAATGGAGCGATGCTCTGCAGGGTCTCTGGCAGGGGAGGGGGTAATGGAGCGACGCTCTGCAGGGTCTCTGGCAGGGGAGGGGGTAATGGAGCGACGCTCTGCAGGGTCTCTGGCAGGGGAGGGGGTAATGGAGCGACGCTCTGCAGGGTCTCTGGCAGGGGAGGGGGTAATGGAGCGATGCTCTGCAGGTCTCTGGCAGGGGAGGGGGTAATGGAGCGATGCTCTGCAGGGTCTCTGGCAGGGGAGGGGGTAATGGAGCGACGCTCTGCGGGGTCTCTGGCAGGGGAGGGGTTAATGGAGCGATGCTCTGCGGGGTCTCTCTTGATGATGTGCAGGACCATGCATAACATATGGATTTCATACTGTACAATGTAATTATCTCTCCCTCTCTTACCCGTCTCCTTTGTCTTTTTCTCAACCCTATTTTTTTTACCTCCCCTCTCTCTTCCCCTCTCTTTTTTTTCTCTCTCTCTTCTCCCCCCTCTCTCTCTTCTCTCCCTCTCTCTTCTCCCCTTCTCTCTTCCCCCCCCTCTCTCTCTTCTCCCCCTTTCTCTCTTCTCCCCCTCTCTCTCTTCTCCCCCTCTCTCTCTTCTCCCCCCTCTCTTCTTTCTCTCTCTCTCTTCTCTCCCCCTCTCTCTCTTCTCCCCCTCTCTCTCTTCTCCCCCTCTCTCTCTTCTCCTCCCTCTCTCTCTTCCCCCTCTCTCTCTTCTCCCCCTCTCTCTCTTCTCCCCCTCTCTTTCTTCTCCCCCCTCTCTCTCTTCCCCCCTCTCTCTCTTCTCCCCTCTCTCTCTTCTCCCCCTCTGTCTTCTCCCTTTCTCTCTTCTCCCTCTCTCTCGCTTCTCCCCCTCTTTCTCCCTTTCACAGGTGGTCCAGCCGTCTCCCCCCCCTCTCCCTCACCATGCCCACTCTCCTCCCCATGCTCCTCCTTGCCCTCTCTCTGGGGGGCACCCTTCCTGCCCCTTCCTCCCCCCCTCCTTGTCCAGACGCTGGGGGGGTCCGAGCGCTTCTGAAACGCCTGGAAGTTTTAGAGAAGTTGGTGAGAGATTTAAAGGGTCAATGCAGCGTTCCCTGCTGTGCGGCCGCGCAGAGCGGCGCAGGTAAGTGATACTCAGCATCGCTATACAGCGCGGCGTGTTCATTATTAGCGTTCCCTGCTGTGCGGCCGCGCAGAGCGGCGCAGGTAAGTGATACTCAGCATCGCTATACAGCGCGGCGTGTTCATTATTAGCGTTCCCTGCTGTGCGGCCGCGCAGAGCGGTGCAGGTAAGTGATACTCAGCAGCACTATACAGCGCTGCGTGTTCATTATTAGCGTTCCCTGCTGTGCGGCCGCGCAGAGCGGTGCAGGTAAGTGATACTCAGCATCTCTATACAGCGCGGTGGTGTGCTGAGTATCAATATAGAGATACTCTGTATCATTATATAGCGCAGCGCGATCATTATCAGTGTATAGATACTCTGCACCATTATACAGCGCAGCGTAATCATTATCAGTGTATAGATACTCGGCATCATTATACAGTGCTGTGTATCCACGCGCAGACCGGTTAAATCTCACTATCAGTGCATAGATACTCAGCATCATTATACTCACAGGCAGTCTCTCACCGGCAGTCTCTCGCAGGCAGTCTCTCACCGGCAGTCTCTCACCGGCAGTCTCTCTCAGGCAGTCTCTCACAGGCCGTCTCTCTCAGGCAGTCTCTCTCAGGCAGTCTCTCTCAGGCAGTCGCTCTCAGGCCGTTTCTCACAGGCCGTCTCTCACAGGCAGTCTCTCTCAGGCAGTCTCTCTCGCAGGCCGTCTCTCGCAGGCCGTCTCTCACAGGCCGTCTCTCTCAGGCAGTCTCTCGCAGGCAGTCTCTCACCGGCAGTCTCTCTCAGGCAGTCTCTCTCAGGCAGTCTCTCACCGGCAGTCTCTCTCAGGCCGTCTCTCACAGGCCGTCTCTCACAGGCAGTCTCTCACAGGCCGTCGCTCTCAGGCCGTCTCTCACAGGCCGTCTCTCACCGGCCGTCTCTCACCGGCAGTCTCTCACCGGCAGTCTCTCACCGGCAGTCTCTCACCGGCCGTCTCTCTCAGGCCGTCTCTCTCAGGCCGTCTCTCACAGGCCGTCTCTCACAGGCCGTCTCTCACAGGCCGTCTCTCACAGGCCGTCTCTCTCAGGCAGTCTCTCTCAGGCAGTCTCTCTCAGGCAGTCGCTCTCAGGCCGTCTCTCACAGGCCGTCTCTCACCGGCCGTCTCTCACCGGCCGTCTCTCACCGGCAGTCTCTCACCGGCAGTCTCTCTCAGGCCGTCTTTCACAGGCTGTCTCTCTCAGGCCGTCTCTCACAGGCCGCCTCTCACAGGCCGTCTCTCACAGGCCGTCTCTCACAGGCCGTCTCTCACAGGCCATCTCTCTCATGCCGTCTCTCACAGGCCGTCTCTCACAGGCCGTCTCTCACAGGCCGTCTCTCACAGGCCGTCTCTCACAGGCCGTCTCTCACAGGCCGTCACTCTCAGGCCGTCTCTCACAGGCCGTCTCTCACAGGCCGTCTCTCACAGGCCGTCTCTCTCAGGCAGTCTCTCACAGGCAACCTCTCTCAGGCCGTCTCTCTCAGGCAGTCTCTCACAGGCCGTCACTCTCAGGCCGTCTCTCACAGGCCGTCTCTCACAGGCCGTCTCTCTCAGGCCGTCTCTCACAGGCAGTCTCTCACAGGCCGTCTCTCACAGGCCATCTCTCACAGGCCGTCTCTCACCGGCAGTCTCTCTCAGACAGTCTCTCTCAGACAGTCTCTCACAGGCAGTCTCTCAGGCAGTATTTCACAGGCCGTCGCTCTCAGGCAGTCTCTCACAGGCCGTCTCTCACAGGCCGTCTCTCACAGGCCGTCTCTCACAGGCCGTCTCTCACAGGCCGTCTCTCACAGGCCGTCTCTCACAGGCCGTCGCTCTCAGGCCGTCTCTCACCGGCCGTCTCTCACCGGCAGTCTCTCACCGGCAGTCTCTCACCGGCAGTCTCTCACCGGCAGTCTCTCACCGGCAGTCTCTCACAGGCCGTCTCTCACAGGCCGTCTCTCACAGGCCGTCTCTCTCAGGCCATCTCTCACAGGCCGTCTCTCACAGGCCGTCTCTCTCAGGCCGTCTCTCACAGGCCGTCTCTCTCAGGCCGTCTCTCACAGGCCGTCTCTCACAGGCCGTCTCTCTCAGGCAGTCGCTCTCAGGCCGTCTCTCACAGGCCGTCTCTCACCGGCCGTCTCTCACCGGCAGTCTCTCACAGGCCGTCTCTCACAGGCCGTCTCTCTCAGGCCATCTCTCACAGGCCGTCTCTCTCAGGCAGTCGCTCTCAGGCAGCCTCTCACAGGCCATCGCTCTCAGGCCGTCTCTCACAGGCCGTCTCTCACAGGCCGTCTCTCACAGGCCGTCTCTCTCAGGCCGTCGCTCTCAGGCCGTCTCTCTCAGGCAGCCTCTCACAGGCAGCCTCTCACAGGCCATCGCTCTCAGGCCGTCTCTCTCAGGCAGTCTCTCTCAGGCCGTCGCTCTCAGGCCGTCGCTCACAGGCCGTTGCTCTCAGGCAGTCTCTCTCAGGCAGTCTCTCACAGGCCGTCTCTCACAGGCCATCTCTCACAGGCCGTCTCTCACAGGCCGTCTCTCACAGGCCGTCTCTCACAGGCCGTCTCTCACAGGCCGTCTCTCACAGGCCGTCTCTCTCAGGCCGACCTCTCATCCCACTTCTGACACCATATGTAGACAGACGTTCACAGAGGTACACAATTGAAGACTTTATAAGGTGAAATTATAACGAGGCTTTATTGTGCCTTTTCCTTAACATCAGGAAACCATCAAAACAAAGGGGGAAACACAGCTTCTATTCACTTGGGAGTGGTTCTAGTGAAATACTATGCAATTCACAACTCCCTTAGGTAAGCATGTCTCCCATCCCCAAACACATAGCATGAAATGAACAGATATAAAAAGTCTTGTAATAAAAGTCTTATCTGTTCCTTGTAGTTTGGAGGGAAAATCTTCTCTGTCCCTGGTTGCTACCTTTTCTTCAGGGTTTGTCAGCATTCAGGTTTAGAAGTTTCCCCTGTGTCTTGGAAGCAGCTCTGCTGTGTCTTCTGGCAGAGCTCAAGACATGGTCAGCTCCAGAGATCTGTGTTCTCTTGGTCAGTCTCTCCTGGGAGACTCAAGAACCCCTGCTCTGTCTCCAAAGTTCAGCTCACACGTGAGCTAAGGAGTCACTTCCTGTCTCAAAGGCAGGTTTTTCTAACCCATCTAAATCAGGCAGGTGGTATTAGTTAATTGCCTACCAGCAGTTAACCACCACACTGCTGGATTAGAGGCACATTTGTGAACAGGGATAAGTCCCCTGTTACATACCTCCCCTGTTTGTGGGAAGCTCGGGCTTGCCACGGCCAAAGCCCATCCTCCCACTCTCATTCTAGATATCTCTGTGACTTGAATGAGAGTGGATGGAGGAAGAGAACCCTCAGTCCTGTTGGGATTGGAGCCCTTTCTCCAGTTTATTCGCGTCTCCTCACGAAGGTGCTTGAGATCAGCACTCCTCAGTCGCTCGAGGAGGACTTTTTCTAAGTATAGTCTTTTTGCTACGTGCGCGGTCATGAGATTTCCCTCGCGTCGGGTGCTCGTCTTATTGTAGGCATACTGTATGGCAGCAGTTGCAGAGCGTTTAAAAACTGCCCTTTGAGTTTTCTGCTCTTGAAGCTGTCTCTCTGCCCTTTTCCCACTTAATGGCGTTGCTAGTTCAGCCTCTTTGGGATTAAGTTGCAATTCCACACCCACTTTCAGAGAATGTCCCATCTTTTCAGCTTCATCAGCTAAGGATTCTTCTGGTTTTGATTCAGCATGTGTACCTTCTTTTGTTGCCTGCTGGGTGGCTGAATGTTTTGCTAGTGCTTGTTTAGGTGGTTCAAATTTTGCAACCTTTTCTTTCAGATGAGCGGTATTCCCAGCTCTCACTGTACCCTTGTCTTCATGGGTTTTTGAGGCTGTGGGATACTGACGCTTAGTCAGGGTCAATACTTGTCCTTGTAGGACTGTAATCTCATCCGCGAGAGATCCCTGTTTTTTGAGTGCAACTTGCAAGTCTCTTCTCAGGAAATTTATCTGCATGCTTTGCTTTCTCTGAGCTTGCTTCCACATTTTTATTGCATTGTGAAGCACTATGAACTTCTTTGCTTGGGCCACAGTTACTTGTTTCAGTTTCTGGACCTTCTTGTGCTCCCTTTTGTGCCGCGTCACCTGGGTTCTAAGCTTGGCTTTTAGCATTGCTTTGGTGATGCTCAGGGTAGCCTTCAGTTTCTCATGCTGCTTTGCGGGGACATACTGGGTCATCAGACGTTCCTGCAGCACTTGAATTTCTTTAACAGCCTGCAGATTGTCATCCTGCAGAGTTCCCTGCTTCTCCTCGGCCTTCTCGAGGTACGTACGCAGACCTTGCAGTTGATTCTGCAGTCGGTGCTCTGCTTCAAACTTCTCACCTTCCAAAAGTCTATTTATTTTTTTAAGCTCGTGCAGCTTTTCATTTTTTTCCTTGACGTCGTTTGTCAAATTAAAATTTTCTTCTTTGAGTTTTACGTTTTTTTTTTGTAATCTTAAATGTTCTCCTTTTTCAGTCTCTGTACTATTCAGGGCTTCTTTGCAGTCCTCCTTCCATTTAGGCACATCTGCTTTGAGACTGACACTCTCCTGGCGTGAGACTTCCTTCTCTAGGTTGAGGGTCTGAAGCTCCTTCTGGGAGACTTGGAGATTTGTATTAAGATTGACAATCGTTTCTTTAGAAATGTCCAGCTCCTCAGTGAGACTGTGTAGTTCCTTTCTGGAAACTTCCAGGTCTGTGCGGCAGCTGTTGGTCTCATGATGTGAGGCATTCAGTGCTCTGCGGAGTGTCTGAACCTCTTTCTGAGATACGTCCACCTCTATCCGGACACTATTGACCTCCTGTTGTGAGGCATTCAGCTCTATGCGAAGAGTGTGAACCTCTTGCTGGAAGACTGTCATCTGCTTCATTGCCTCCTTATACTTCCGCTTTAGCGTAGCCACCATTTTATCAGATTGGCTCTGCTTTTCATCCATGGAGGAAATAGTAGCCTTTGCAGTATCTAGCTCAGTCTTGAGATCGTCCAATTCTGTCCCAGATTCAGAGTACATTGCGAGCACCGTCATCTGTAACTCAGCATTATCTGCTCTCTCAAGTTTCAATTGTTCTCGAAGTAGATCACAGTCACGCCTGGCAATTTTCAGGGCGTCTTCAGGGCTGGTCAAGGGATCGTCACTCACTGGTTCCGGCTCCGCTTCCCTGGGATGACTGGTTAAGGGTCCCTCACTGTTGGCACCGGACAGACACTTCTTTGGGGTACACGATTTCTGCCTTGGGCCCTCTGGATATTCGGTTATCCGCGGGACGAATTCTCCATTTTCTCTAGGCTGCAGGGCAACTCGGTCCCCCTTTTCCTCCACAGGATCTGCGGACGTGTCTGTTACTTCCACGGTAAGTGAAGAACCGCTTTTCTTTTTCCGCTTTTTTGTTTTGGATGACTCCGTCCCATCAGCAATACTGGGGTCTCCTTTATTTGAAATTTTAGCAGCGTCACTGGATCCACCCGGCTTTTCTTGTAACTGTAATAGCTGATCATATTCGTCATCAAAGGGAGTGGTCTTTTCTGTTCGTGCCGAGTTCAGGCACCCCCACCATTCTTGGGGTGTTTTGTGGGTGTGACTCGGTTCGGGTTCCCCGTAAGAGATGTCTTCCTCTTTATTGGACTGGAAGGGCCACTCTTCTGTTGGGTAGGGTTCATTACAGGAACGCTGCATCTTGTCCTCCATTTTTAGGCTATCAGGTGTAATTTTCTTCCTGACCTCAGGAGGCGCTATTGCAGCTGTTGCCACTGTATTTGCTAGAACCCCAAATTGTGGTAGTCCTACAGGTGGGCATATTTTGCGTGTAGAGGTCGTAGCTCTCACAGGCATCTATGTAGAATTTTTCTTTCTTGGATAAGTTTTACAATATCAGCAGTACTGTGCATGCATTTTCTCATCAGTTATACAAGATGTGCAGTTGCTAGGTAAAAAAGTCTATTTGCTTTACACCATTTACTTGCTAGGTGTAATCTCTCATTAGGTATGCTGAATGTGTAGTTGCTAGGTAAAAACTTCTGTTTGCTTTACACCATTTACTTGCTAGGTGCAATCTCTCTGCTTCAGCAACAGAATTTGGTTTTCTGCTTGAGTTCAGTAATTTTCAGTCTCATCCTTGGGTATTATGGCATTCACACTTCACACTTTGGGTGTCTTGTTTTGCTCCCAAGATATATAGGCAGACTTTTTTTTACTTGCAGAAAAAAAAACATTCTTTGCAGTGGAATATTTCTTTCACTCCCGGCAGGGTGACTCAACACTCAGCAATTGGCTTTGGAATACCTTTTACACAGTTCAGCAATCCCTTTTTCCCCTCTAGGGCAATTTTACACTCAGCATTTGTTTGCTAAAAATTCGACCTGCTTCAGCACAGTCTTACATCAATTTTTCACACTTTTCTGCATATACTCCATTCACAGCTGGTAGTCCTATGCGGTGTGGCAACCTTTATTTGCAAAATCAGTACCGCTCGTGGGTCACCATCTGTATTCACTGCTTCAGCGAAACTTTTGAAAACAACAAACACCTATCCCTTTTTAAGGGCTGACTCCCTTCTTGAACCCTGACTATGACTGGATGGCAAAACCCCTATTTCAATGACCATATTACACTTTGTGATAGGCAAATAAGGTTTAGCTGCTTCAGCAGTCTCTCTCCTCTTGGGATTGGGGTTTCATTGCAGTGGTGTGTATCACTTTAATTCTGGTCTCTGCTGCCTGAGAGTTTTTTTTTTTTTTTAAGTTGCTCAGACTGTTTGTAGGCAAAAAGCATAAAAAAAAATTCACAGAAAAAATCTCCGGTCCTTTCTAACGTCAAAGACGACCTCTCATCCCACTTCTGACACCATATGTAGACAGACGTTCACAGAGGTACACAATTGAAGACTTTATAAGGTGAAATTATAACGAGGCTTTATTGTGCCTTTTCCTTAACATCAGGAAACCATCCAAACAAGGGGGAAACACAGCTGCTATTCACTTGGGAGTGGTTCTAGTGAATACTATGCAATTCACAACTCCCTTAGTTAAGCATGTCTCCCAGCTCCAACACATAGCATGAAATGAACAGATATAAAAAGTCTTGTAATAAAAGTTTTATCTGTTCCTTGTAGTTTGGAGGGAAAATCTTCTCTGTCCCTGGTTGCTACCTTTTCTTCAGGGTTTGGTCAGCATTCAGGTTTAGAAGTTTCCCCTGTGTCTTGGAAGCAGCTCTGCTGTGTCTTCTGGCAGAGCTCAAGACATGGTCAGCTCCAGAGACCTGTGTTCTCTTGGTCAGTCTCTCCTGGGAGACTCAAGAACCTCTGCTCTGTCTCCAAAGTTCAGCTCACACGTGAGCTAAGGAGTCACTTCCTGTCTCAAAGGCAGGTTTTTCTAAGCCATCTAAATCAGGCAGGTGGTGGTTAATTGCCTACCAGCAGTTACCACCACACTGCTGGATTAGAGGCACATTTGTGAACAGGGATAAGTCCCCTGTTACACCGTCTCTCTCAGGCCATCTCTCTCAGGCCATCTCTCTCAGGCCGTCTCTCACAGGCCGTCTCTCTCAGGCCGTCTCTCTCAGGCCGTCTCTCACAGGCCGTCTCTCACAGGCCGTCTCTCACAGGCCGTCTCTCACAGGCCATCTCTCACAGGCCGTCGGTCTCGGGACAGATAGATTACTTTAGAACGTCCATGAATTTGATGATCATTACATGTTAATATAACGAGTGTGTGTGAGATTATTATGTAATGTTATCCCTGGGATGGAGTCTGTGTGCTGTACTACTGAAACTGCTACACCTAACAGACAGTAACTCTTCTTTTATACCTCTCTCCCTCCCTCTCTCTCTCTCACCCTTCTCTCTCTCCCCCTCTGTCTCCCCCTCTCTCTCTCTCCCCCTCCCCTCTCTCCCGCCCTCTCTCTCCCCTCTCTCCTTCTCTCTCTCTCACCCTCTCTCACATCCCATCTCTCTCTCCTCTCTCCATCCCCATCTCTCACTCTCTCTCCCATCCCATCTCTCTCTCCCTCTCTCCCATCCCATCTCTCTCTCCCTCTCCCCAATCCCATCTCTCTCTCCTCTCTCCCATCCCATGTCTGTCTCTCTCTCCCTCTCTCCCATCCCTCTCTCCCATCCCATCTCTCTCTCCCTCTTCCTCCCTCTCTCCCATCCCATCTCTCTCTCCCTCTCCCCCCCCCTCTCTCTCTCTCTCTCTCTCTCTCCCATCCCATCTCTCTTTCTCTCTCCCTCCCTCCCATCCCATCGCTCTCTCCCTCTCTCCCATCCCTTCTCTCTGTCTCTCTCCCTCTCTCCCATCCCATCTCTCTCTCCCATCCCATCTCTCTCTCCCTCTCTCCCATCCCTTCTCTCTGTCTCTCTCCCTCTCTCCCATCCCATCTCTCTCTCTCCCACTCTCCTATTCCATCTCTCTGTCTCTCTCCCTCTCTTCCATCCCATCTCTCTCTCTCTCTCTCTCTCCCATCCCATCTCTCCCTCTCTCCCATCCCATCTTTCTCTCTCTCCCTCCCATTCCATCTCTCTCTCCCTCTCTCCCATCCCATCTCTCTCTCCCTCTCCCATCTCTCTCCCTCTCTCCCATCCCATCTCTCTCTCCCTCTCTCCCTCTTTCTCTCTCCCATCCCATCTCTCTGTCTCTCTCTCCCTCTCTCCCACCCCATCTCTCTGTCTCTCTCTCCCTCTCTCCCATCCCATCTCTCTCTCTCTCCCCTCTCTCCCATCCATTCTCTTCCCATCTCTCTGTCTCTCTCTCCCTCTCTCCCATCCCCCCCTCTCTCTCTCTCCCTCTCTCCCATCCCATATCTTTCTCTCTCCCATCCCTCTCTCTCTCTCTCTCTCTCTCTCTCTCTCTCCCTCTCTCCCATCCCATCTCTCTCTCTCTCCTATCCCACCTCTCTCTCTCTCTCTCTCTCTCTCTCTCTCTCTCTCTCTCTCTCAGATGACCCTGCCAGTCTCGCTGCCCCCTCCTGCTCCCAGCCCTCTGAATCCTGCCCCGGGGGCTGCGGCGGTGATGGTCGTGGTACCTGTGTGGATGGGCAGTGCCATTGCAGAGATGGGTACATGGGGGAGAGATGCCAGCTACTGACATGCCCTGAAGATTGCCATGACCAGGGCCGATGTGTGAAGGGCCGGTGCATCTGCTTTGAGGGGTACAGCGGTCTGGACTGTGGATCTGGAACTTGCCCCAAGAACTGCCACAACCAGGGCAGGTGCGAAGGCGGAGTCTGTGTCTGTGACTTTGGATTTTCTGGGCTGGACTGTGGATCTAGAACTTGCCCCAAGAACTGCCACAGCCAGGGCAGGTGTGAAGGCGGAGTCTGTGTCTGTGACTCTGGATTTTCTGGGTTGGACTGTGGATCTAGAACTTGCCCCAAGAACTGCCACAGCCAGGGCAGGTGTGAAGGCGGAGTCTGTGTCTGTGACTCTGGATTTTCTGGGTTGGACTGTGGATCTAGAACTTGCCCCAAGAACTGCCAGAACCGGGGCAGGTGTGAAGACGGAGTCTGTGTCTGTGACTCTGGATTTTCTGGGTTGGACTGTGGATCTAGAACTTGCCCCAAGAACTGCCAGAACCGGGGCAAGTGTGTTAAGGGAAGCTGTGTCTGTGATTCTGGATTTTCCGGTTTGGACTGTGGATCTAGAACATGCCCCAAGAACTGCCAGAACCGGGGCAGGTGTGAAGACGGAGTCTGTGTCTGTAACGTTGGATTTTCTGGGTTGGACTGTGGATCTAGAACATGTCCCAAGAACTGCCAGAACCGGGGCAAGTGTGTTAAGGGAAGCTGTGTCTGTGATTCTGGATTTTCCGGTTTGGACTGTGGATCTAGAACATGCCCCAAGAACTGCCAGAACCAAGGTCAGTGTGAAGACGGAGTTTGTGTCTGTAACGTTGGATTTTCTGGTTTGGACTGTGGATCTAGAACGTGCCCCAAGAACTGCCAGAACCGGGGCAGATGTGAAGACGGAGTCTGTGTCTGTGATTCTGGATTTTCTGGTCTGGACTGTGGATCTAGAACATGTCCCAAGAACTGTCAGAACCGGGGCAAGTGTGTTAAGGGAAGCTGTGTCTGTGATTCTGGATTTTCCGGTTTGGACTGTGGATCTAGAACATGCCCCAAGAACTGCCAGAACCAAGGTCAGTGTGAAGACGGAGTCTGTGTCTGTAACGTTGGATTTTCTGGTTTGGACTGTGGATCTAGAACGTGCCCCAAGAACTGCCAGAACCAGGGCAGGTGTGAAGACGGAGTCTGTGCCTGCGATTCTGGATTTTCCGGATTGGACTGTGGTTCTAGATCCTGCCCCAATGATTGCCACAATCAAGGCAAGTGTTTTGACGGAGTCTGTGTCTGCGATTCTGGATTTTTTGGTCTGGACTGTGGATCCAGTAGCTGCCCGGAGGATTGTAACGAGCAGGGCCTCTGTGTGTCCGGGTCATGCGTGTGCGACCCAGGATTTATCGGGATTGACTGTGGGATCCGCATCTGCTCTCCAGAGTGTGAGAGGCGAGGGCGGTGTGAGGACGGCGAGTGCGTCTGCGATTCTGGATTCATTGGAACGGACTGCGAGATTAGAACCTGCCCCGACGACTGCCAGAACCGGGGCAAGTGTGACGATGGGAAGTGTGTCTGTGATCCTGGATACACGGGCCTGGACTGTGGATCTAGAACCTGCCCCAACAATTGCAACAGCCATGGCAGGTGTGAAGACGGAGTTTGCGTTTGTGGCGCTGGATTTGCCGGGCCAGACTGTGGATCCAGAACCTGCCCCAAGAACTGCAGTGGGAGTGGGGTGTGCGTGAATGGGAGGTGCGTGTGTGATGCTGGGTTTAGCGGACCTGTCTGTGGGATCAGAACCTGTCCGGTAGGGTGTAACAAACATGGACGCTGCATTAGGGGGAGCTGTGTGTGCTCTCCGGGGTACACCGGACCAGATTGCGGATCCAGAATCTGCTCCAATAACTGTCAGAACCGAGGCCAGTGTAAAGATGGGTTGTGTATTTGTGATTCTGGATATACTGGACTGGATTGTGGATCTAGAACCTGTCCCAGCAATTGTCAAAATAGAGGCAGGTGTGATGATGGAGTCTGTGTCTGTAATTCTGGATTTTCTGGGCTGGACTGTGGATCCAGAACCTGCCCCAATAACTGTAATAACCAAGGTTATTGTGAAGAGGGAGTCTGCCTTTGTGATTCTGGATACACTGGTCTGGACTGTGGATCCAGAACCTGCCCCAAAGAATGTCATAACCGAGGCCAGTGTGAAGACGGCATGTGTATTTGTGACTCTGGATACACTGGTCTGGACTGTGGATCCAGAACCTGCCCCAAAGAATGTCATAACCGAGGCCAGTGTGAAAACGGCGTATGTATTTGTGACTCTGGATACACTGGTCTGGACTGTGGATCCAGAACCTGTCCCAATAACTGTCAGAGCCAGGGAAGATGTGATGACGGAGTCTGTATCTGTGATTCTGGATACACTGGTCTGGACTGTGGATCCAGAACCTGCCCCAAAGAATGTCATAACCGAGGCCAGTGTGAAAACGGCGTATGTATTTGTGACTCTGGATACACTGGTCTGGACTGTGGATCCAGAACCTGTCCCAATAACTGTCAGAGCCAGGGAAGATGTGATGACGGAGTCTGTATCTGTGATTCTGGATACACTGGTCTGGACTGTGGATCCAGAACCTGTCCAGATAACTGTCAGAACCGGGGAACATGTGATGATGGGAAGTGTGTCTGCGACTCTGGATTTAGTGGTCTGAACTGTGGATCCAGAACCTGTCCAGATAACTGTCAGAACCGGGGAACATGTGATGACGGGAAGTGTGTCTGCGACTCTGGATTTAGTGGTCTGGACTGTGGATCCAGAACCTGTCCAGATAACTGTCAGAACCGGGGAACATGTGATGACGGGAAGTGTGTCTGCGACTCTGGATTTAGTGGTCTGAACTGTGGATCCAGAACCTGTCCAGATAACTGTCAGAACCGGGGAACATGTGATGACGGGAAGTGTGTCTGCGACTCTGGATTTAGTGGTCTGGACTGTGGATCCAGAACCTGCTCAGATAACTGTCAGGACCACGGTCGGTGTGAGAACGGCGTCTGTGTCTGTAATTCTGGATTCACCGGGCCGGACTGTGGAACCAGAACCTGCCCCAAGAACTGCAACGGGAACGGTCAGTGTGTAAGCGGGAGGTGCACGTGTGACCCGGGTTATACCGGACCGGTCTGCGGGACCAGAACCTGCCCGGAGGACTGCAGCGGACATGGGAGGTGTGCGAACGGGACCTGCGTGTGTAGGAAGGGCTACGGAGGCATCAATTGTGGAGAGGGTGAGTCCCACGCGTTTCCCCAAGGCAGCTGCATCGCCATCCACGCTCTGCCGCACCAGTCCTAGAGGTGCCAGGCCCTGTATATCCCCCTGTGCCAGCCCTAGAGGTGCCAGGCTCTGTATATCCCCCTGTGCCAGCCCTAGAGGTGCTAGGCTCTGTATATCCCCCTGTGCCAGCCCTAGAGGTGCCAGGCTCTGTATATCCCCCTGTGCCAGCCCTAGAGGTGCCAGGCTCTGTATATCCCCCTGTGCCAGCCCTAGAGGTGCCTGGCTCTGTATATCCCCCTGTGCCAGCCCTAGAGGTGCCAGGCTCTGTATATCCCCCTGTGCCAGCCCTAGAGGTGCCAGGCTCTGTATATCCCCCTGTGCCAGCCCTAGAGGTGCCAGGCTCTGTATATCCCCCTGTGCCAGCCCTAGAGGTGCCAGGCTCTGTATATCTCCTGTGCCAGCCCTAGAGGTACCAGGCTCTGTATATCCCCCTGTGCCAGCCCTAGAGGTGCCAGGCTCTGTATCTCCCCCTGTGCCAGCCCTAGAGGTGCCAGGCTCTGTATATCCCTCTGTGCCAGTCCTAGAGGTGCCAGGCTCTGTATATCTCCTGTGCCAGCCCTAGAGGTACCAGGCTCTGTATATCCCCCTGTGCCAGCCCTAGAGGTGCCAGGCTCTGTATATCCCCCTGTGCCAGCCCTAGAGGTGCTAGGCTCTGTATATCCCCCTGTGCCAGCCCTAGAGGTGCCAGGCTCTGTATATCCCCCTGTGCCAGCCCTAGAGGTGCCAGGCTCTGTATATCCCCCTGTGCCAGCCCTAGAGGTGCCAGGCTCTGTATAACCCCCTGTGCCAGCCCTAGAGGTGCCAGGCTCTGTATATCCCCCTGTGTCAGTCCTAGAGGTGCCAGGCCCTGTATATCCCCATGTGCCAGCCCTAGAGGTGCACGGCTGTGTATATCCCCCTGTGCCAGTCCTAGAGGTGCCAGACTCTGTATATCCCCCTGTGCCAGCCCTAGAGGTGCCAGGCTCTGTATATCCCCCTGTGCCAGCCCTAGAGGTGCCAGGCTCTGTATATCCCCATGTGCCAGCCCTAGAGGTGCCAGGCTCTGTATATCCCCCTCTGCCAGCCCTAGAGGTGCTAGGCTCTGTATATATCACCCTGTCCCAGCCCTAGAGGTGCCAGGCTCTGTATATCCCCCTGTGCCAGCCCTAGAGGTGCCAAACTGTATATCCCCCTGTGCCAGCCCTAGAGGTGCCAGGCTCTGTATATAACCCCCTGTGCCAGTCCTAGAGGTGCCAGGCTCTGTATAACCCCCTGTGCCAGCCCTAGAGGTGCCAGGCTCTGTATATCCCCCTGTGTCAGTCCTAGAGGTGCCAGGCCCTGTATATCCCCCTGTGCCAGCCCTAGAGGTGCACGGCTGTGTATATCCCCCTGTGCCAGTCCTAGAGGTGCCAGACTCTGTATATCCCCCTGTGCCAGCCCTAGAGGTGCCAGGCTCTGTATATCCCCCTGTGCCAGCCCTAGAGGTGCCAGGCTCTGTATATCCCCCTGTGCCAGCCCTAGAGGTGCTAGGCTCTGTATATATCACCCTGTCCCAGCCCTAGAGGTGCCAAACTGTATATCCCCCTGTGCCAGCCCTAGAGGTGCCAGGCTCTGTATATATCCCCCTGTGCCAGTCCTAGAGGTGCCAGACTCTGTATATCCCCCTGTGCCAGCCCTAGAGGTGCCAGGCTCTGTATATCCCCCTGTGCCAGCCCTAGAGGTGCCAGGCTCTGTATATCCCCCTGTGCCAGCCCTAGAGGTGCCAAACTGTATATCCCCCTGTGCCAGCCCTAGAGGTGCCAAACTGTATATATCACCATGTGCCAGCCCTAGAGGTGCTAGGCTCTGTATATATCCCCCTGTGCCAGCCCTAGAGGTGCCAAACTGTATAACCCCCTGTGCCAGTCCTAGAGGTGCCAGGCTCTGTATCCCCGTGTCAGCCCTAGAGGTGCCAGGCTCTGTATCCCCGCGTCAGTCCTAGAGGTGCCAGGCTCTGTATCCCCGTGTCAGTCCTAGAGGTGCCAGGCTCTGTATCCCTGTCTTACAACCTAAGAGGTGTTGAATCTCCCCCTCTCTTGTAGTGGTCATAGAGGTCACAGAGGTCACGGGCCTGCGTGTGACATCACAGGAGGAGACTGCAGTCACCCTGCAATGGGACACCCCACAAACCCCCCCCGATTCCTACCATATTGCATTTAAACCTAAGGTACTAACCCACAGAGCTGACACTCTTTTCAGGATAATAGTGGTGTGCGTGCATGTATGTATGTATGTGTATATATATATAATATACACGCACGGGGTCTCTGGCGCGCAGAGCTGACACTCTTTTCAGGATAATAGTGGTGTGTGTGCATGTATGTATGTATGTGTATATATATATATATAATATACACGCACGGGGTCTCTGGCGCGCAGAGCTGACACTCTTTTCAGGATAATAGTGGTGTGTGTGCATGTATGTATGTATGTGTATATATATATATAATATACACGCACGGGGTCTCTGGCGCGCAGAGCTGACACTCTTTTCAGGATAATAGTGGTGTGTGTGCATGTATGTATGTGTATATATATATAATATACACGCACGGGGTCTCTGGCGCGCAGAGCTGACACTCTTTTCAGGATAATAGTGGTGTGTGTGTATGTATGTATGTGTATATATATATAATATACACGCACGGGGTCTCTGGCGCGCAGAGCTGACACTCTTTTCAGGATAATAGTGGTGTGTGTGCATGTATGTATGTGTATATATATATAATATACACGCACGGGGTCTCTGGCGCGCAGAGCTGACACTCTTTTCAGGATAATAGTGGTGTGTGTGCATGTATGTATGTGTATATATATATAATATACACGCACGGGGTCTCTGGCGTGCAGAGCTGACACTCTTTTCAGGATAATAGTGGTGTGTGTGCATGTATGTATGTGTATATATATATAATATACACGCACGGGGTCTCTGGCGTGCAGAGCTGACACTCTTTTCAGGATAATAGTGGTGTGCGTGCATGTATGTATGTGTATATATATATAATATACACGCACGGGGTCTCTGGCGTGCAGAGCTGACACTCTTTTCAGGATAATAGTGGTGTGTGTGCATGTATGTATGTGTATATATATATAATATACACGCACGGGGTCTCTGGCGTGCAGAGCTGACACTCTTTTCAGGATAATAGTGGTGTGTGTGCATGTATGTATGTGTATATATATATAATATACACGCACGGGGTCTCTGGCGTGCAGAGCTGACACTCTTTTCAGGATAATAGTGGTGTGTGTGCATGTATGTATGTGTATATATATATAATATACACGCACGGGGTCTCTGGCGCGCAGAGCTGACACTCTTTTCAGGATAATAGTGGTGTGTGTGTATGTATGTATGTGTATATATATATAATATACACGCACGGGGTCTCTGGCGTGCAGAGCTGACACTCTTTTCAGGATAATAGTGGTGTGTGTGCGTGTATGTATGTATGTGTATATATATATAATATACACGCACGGGGTCTCTGGCGTGCAGAGCTGACACTCTAATCTTGGTGTCCCGCAGAAAGAGGAGAACGAGGTAATAACGAGCTATATAAACGGGTCTCTCACCTCGTTCTGCCAGACCGGCCTGGACCCCGGAGAGGAGTATCTGGTGTATGTGACACCCCGCAAAGGGCAGGCGCTAGCACCCGAGACCTCTATCACTGTTACTACAAGTAAGTATGTTTGTGTCCTAGAGGTGCCAGGCTCTCTATCTCCTGCGGTGCCAGTCCTAGAGGTGCCAGGCTCTGTATATCCCGCAGTGCCAGTCCTAAAGGTGCCAGGCTCTGTATATAACCCCCTGTGCTAGTCGTAGAGGTGCCAGGCTCTGTATATAACCCCCTGTGCTAGTCCTAGAGGTGCCAGGCTCTGTATATAACCCCCTGCGCTAGTCCTAGAGGTGCCAGGCTCTGTATATCCCCCTGTGCCAGTCCTAGAGGTGCTAGGCTCTGTATATCCCCCTGTGCCAGTCCTAGAGGTGCTAGGCTCTGTATATAACCCCCTGTGCTAGTCCTAGAGGTGCCAGGCTCTGTATATCCCCCTGTGCCAGTCCTAGAGGAGCTAGGCTCTGTATATAACCCCCTGTGCCAGCCCTAGAGGTGCTAGGCTCTGTATATAACCCCCTGTGCTAGTCCTAGAGGTTCCAGTCCTAAAGTTCACTCCATATTCCCCCCCCCCCCCCCCCTCTTTAGGATATGAGATTACCCAAGGACTCCGTGTGACAGACGTCACCACCACCACTTTCGTCCTGAGATGGGAGAGACCCCTGTCCCCTCCCGATCGCTACACAGTGACACTGGTGGCCCCTAACAGGAAGGACAGGAAGCTGAAGGTCCCCGGGAAAGGGGACAGGGTGAAGGTGACCGGGCTGGAGAAGGGAACAAAGTACACGGTCACCCTGACAGCGGAGAGGGGGGAGAACGTGAGCGTGAGCGTGGAAACCACAGCCAGCACAGGTAATGAGAGAGGGGGCGCGGGGGAGGGCAAGGAGAGGAGAGGGGAGAGAGGAGAGGGGGGAGAACGTGAGCGTGAGCGTGGAAACCACAGCCAGCACAGGTAATGAGAGAGGGGGTGTGGGGGAGGGCAAGGGGAGGAGAGGGGAGGGGAGAGAGGAGAGGGGGGAGAACGTGAGCGTGAGCGTGGAAACCACAGCCAGCACAGGTAATGAGAGAGGGGGCGCGGGGGAGGGCAAGGGGAGGAGAGGAGAGGGGAGAGAGGAGAGGGGGGAGAACGTGAGCGTGAGCGTGGAAACCACAGCCAGCACAGGTAATGAGAGAGGGGGTGCGGGGGAGGGCAAGGGGAGGAGAGGGGAGGGGAGAGAGGAGAGGGGGGAGAACGTGAGCGTGGAAACCACAGCCAGCACAGGTAATGAGAGAGGGGGTGTGGGGGAGGGCAAGGGGAGGAGAGGGGGGGAGAGCGTGAGCGTGGAAACCACAGCCAGCACAGGTAATGAGAGAGGGGGTGTGGGGGAGGGCAAGGGGAGGAGAGGGGAGGGGAGAGAGGAGAGGGGGGAGAACGTGAGCGTGAGCGTGGAAACCACAGCCAGCACAGGTAATGAGAGAGGGGGCGCAGGGGAGGGCAAGGGGAGGAGAGGGGAGAGAGGAGAGGGGGGAGAACGTGAGCGTGAGCGTGGAAACCACAGCCAGCACAGGTAATGAGAGAGGGGGTGCGGGGGAGGGCAAGGGGAGGAGAGGAGAGGGGAGAGAGGAGAGGGGGGAGAACGTGAGCGTGAGCGTGGAAACCACAGCCAGCACAGGTAATGAGAGAGGGGGCGCGGGGGAGGGCAAGGGGAGGAGAGGAGAGCAGAGAGGAGAGGGGGGAGAACGTGAGCGTGAGCGTGGAAACCACAGCCAGCACAGGTAATGAGAGAGGGGGCGCGGGGGAGGGCAAGGGGAGGAGAGGAGAGGGGAGAGAGGAGAGGGGGGGAGAACGTGAGCGTGAGCGTGGAAACCACAGCCAGCACAGGTAATGAGAGAGGGGCTGCGGGGGAGGGCAAGGGGAGGAGGGGGGGAGAACGTGAGCGTGAGCGTGGAAACCACAGCCAGCACAGGTAATGAGAGAGGGGGTGTGGGGGAGGGCAAGGGGAGGAGAGGGGAGAGAGGAGAGAGGAGAGGGGGGAGAACGTGAGCGTGAGCGTGGAAACCACAGCCAGCACAGGTAATGAGAGAGGGGGCGCGGGGGAGGGCAAGGGGAGGAGAGGGGAGAGAGGAGAGGGGGGAGAACGTGAGCGTGAGCGTGGAAACCACAGCCAGCACAGGTAATGAGAGAGGGGGTGTGGGGGAGGGCAAGGGGAGGAGAGGAGAGGGGAGAGGGGGGAGAACGTGAGCGTGAGCGTGGAAACCACAGCCAGCACAGGTAATGAGAGAGGGCGCGGGGGAGGGCAAGGGGAGGAGAGGGGAGAGAGGAGAGGGGGGAGAACGTGAGCGTGAGCGTGGAAACCACAGCCAGCACAGGTAATGAGAGAGGGGGCGCGGGGGAGGGCAAGGGGAGGAGAGGAGAGGGGAGAGAGGAGAGGGGGGAGAGCGTGAGCGTGAGCGTGGAAACCACAGCCAGCACAGGTAATGAGAGAGGGGGCGTGGGGGAGAGCAAGGGGAGGAGAGGGGAGAGGAGAGGGGGGAGAACGTGAGCGTGAGCGTGGAAACCACAGCCAGCACAGGTAATGAGAGAGGGGGAGCGGGGGAGGGCAAGGGGAGGAGAGGAGAGGGGAGAGAGGAGAGGGGGGAGAGCGTGAGCGTGAGCGTGGAAACCACAGCCAGCACAGGTAATGAGAGAGGGGGCGTGGGGGAGAGCAAGGGGAGGAGAGGGGAGGGGAGAGAGGAGAGGGGGGAGAACGTGAGCGTGAGCGTGGAAACCACAGCCAGCACAGGTAATGAGAGAGGGGGCGTGGGGGAGAGCAAGGGGAGGAGAGGGGAGGGGAGAGAGGAGAGGGGGGAGAACGTGAGCGTGAGCGTGGAAACCACAGCCAGCACAGGTAATGAGAGAGGGGGCGCGGGGGAGGGCAAGGGGAGGAGAGGAGAGGGGAGAGGGGGGAGAACGTGAGCGTGGAAACCACAGCCAGCACAGGTAATGAGAGAGGGGGCGCGGGGGAGGGCAAGGGGAGGAGAGGGGAGGGGAGAGAGGAGAGGGGGGAGAACGTGAGCGTGAGCGTGGAAACCACAGCCAGCACAGGTAATGAGAGAGGGGGCGCGGGGGAGGGCAAGGGGAGGAGAGGAGAGGGGAGAGGGGGGAGAACGTGAGCGTGAGCGTGGAAACCACAGCCAGCACAGGTAATGAGAGAGGGGGCGTGGGGGAGGGCAAGGTGAGGAGAGGGGAGAGAGGAGAGAGGAGAGGGGGGAGAACGTGAGCGTGAGCGTGGAAACCACAGCCAGCACAGGTAATGAGAGTGGGGGTGTGGGGGAGGGCAAGGGGAGGAGAGGAGAGGGGAGAGGGGGGAGAACGTGAGCGTGAGCGTGGAAACCACAGCCAGCACAGGTAATGAGAGAGGGGGCGTGGGGGAGAGCAAGGGGAGGAGAGGGGAGGGGAGAGAGGAGAGGGGGGGAGAACGTGAGCGTGAGCGTGAAAACCACAGCCAGCACAGGTAATGAGAGAGGGGGCGCGGGGGAGAACAAGGGGAGGAGAGCAAGGGGAGGAGAGGAGAGAGGAGAGGGGGGAGAACGTGAGCGTGAGCGTGGAAACCACAGCCAGCACAGGTAATGAGAGAGGGGTTGCGGGGGAGGGCGAGGAGAGGAGAGGGGAGAGAGGAGAGGGGGGAGAACGTGAGCGTGAGCGTGGAAACCACAGCCAGCACAGGTAATGAGAGAGGGGGCGCGGGGGAGGGCAAGGGGAGGAGAGGAGAGGGGAGAGAGGAGAGGGGGGAGAACGTGAGCGTGAGCGTGGAAACCACAGCCAGCACAGGTAATGAGAGAGGGGGCGCGGGGGAGAGCAAGGGGAGGAGAGGAGAGGGGAGAGAGGAGAGGGGGGAGAACGTGAGCGTGGAAACCACAGCCAGCACAGGTAATGAGAGAGGGGGTGCGGGGGAGGGCAAGGGGAGGAGAGGGGAGAGAGGAGAGGGGGGAGAACGTGAGCGTGGAAACCACAGCCAGCACAGGTAATGAGATAGGGGGCGCGGGGGAGGGCAAGGGGAGGAGAGGAGAGGGGGGAGAGCGTGAGCGTGGAAACCACAGCCAGCACAGGTAATGAGAGAGGGGGCACAGGGGAGAGCAAGGGGAGGAGAGCAAGGGGAGAGAATAAGAGAGGGGGGGAAAGTGAAAGAGAGAGAGGAGGGGCGAGAGAGTGGTGGAGAAGGAGGGGAACCAGGTGAGGGAGAGAGAAAGAGAGCGTATGAGAGAGAGTGAGAGAGAGGGAAGGAGGACGAAGGAGAGAGAATTAGACAGGGAGGGAAAGTGAAATAGAGAGAGAGGAGTGGGGAGAGAGAGAGAGTGAAGGAGAAAGAGGGGAAAAGGGAGAGAGAGATAAAGAGAGAGAGATAAAGAGAGAGAGGGGAAGAGAGAGAGGGGAAGAGAGAGAGGGAAGGAGGGAGAGAGATAGCTAAACATTACATTACATCTCAATTAGTCACGTTCCCAACCATGAAGTAACCGATAATAACCGCGTTCCAATGTGATTCTTATTGATAAGATATAGGCAAGACACCGTCCACAAACCACCACGGTTTCATTGAGTTCTTCCCTCGCTTTTTTCTCTGTTGTAAGCCCAAAAGGAAGAGAGAATCCGTCTTTCCAAAATGATTCCCATCGAGATATGGCTTCTCGATGGAAGACTAAATGGGCAACTGTCTACCACCTGACGGTGAACACGTAGACGCCAACCCCCATATGTCAAACAAATGTCCACAACCAATTCCATGTCCTCTCGGGGTCAGGAGGTTTGTCCAACCTTCTCCATCACTGCCAACGTTGGACTCTTTGAGGTCTTCCGGCAGTCGGCCACATGGTCGCTTGGTGTTGGCATGTCCGTGAGCAGGCTCCTCCCCCCCCCCCCCAGGATGTGAACGGAAATGAAGGATGCCCCCCGTTCCTGGTCACACGGACACGACCTTTCCCCTAGCAAATAAGCAATTCTGACATCGTAAGGCCCCAAGACATCCATATGGCATCCATAGTGCGCCCCTTGAAGCTCTCTAACGGTTTTGAAGCTTCTTCTAAAGCCCGATGCTTATACCGATAGGAGGCTCTGTACTAAGGTTATATATATATATATATATATTTTTATTGTGAGACAAAACGTTCAGTGCTAAAAAGTAATAAACCTTCATAAAACGTGCGTCCTGTGTACTGTATCAAGGTCGTTATCGGACTCGTACATATGACGCATCGATCGATGCTTGAAATGACGTTTGATGCATCGCGTCGTGTGCAATACCGGATTGATACCATTTCCATGAAAACGGAATTCTGGGTAATTGTTTTCATTCAGAACGAATATTAGTACATCTAAATTATTATTATTAATAATAGCGATACTGTGAAAATGTTTTACTTTTTGGTACCTTATATAATGACGCATCCACCTTACAACAAATGCATTTTTGGGTTGATACATAGCAAGTTAGTTCTGCCAATAACAGACTTTTTAGGGTTTACATATTTACACAGCTACATAGTTACATAGTTACATAGTTACATTGATGAGGTTGAAAAGGAAATATGTCCGTAGAGTTCTATGCTAAATTTAGACAAAAGATACTCATTCTAAATTTGTACTTACAGTATATTTATCCTATATCTATACTTACTTATTTATCCAGAGGAAGGCAAATAAAAACCCCATCATCCAATGATATCTCATACAGGGAAAATAAATTCCTTCCTGACTCCAAGAATTGGCAATCGGATTAATCCCTGGATCAACATCCTTCCCATATATACTTATTTGGTATATCCCTGTATACCTTTCCTTTCTAAAAAGATGTCCAACTTTTTTTAACATATCTAGTGTACTGTATCTGCCATCACAGTCTCCATGGGTAATGAATCCCACACTGTAACTGTCCTTACTGTAAATAACCCTTTCCTTTGTTGCTGGTGAAATCTCCTTTTCTCCAACCTTAAGGGATGGCCCGAGTCCTTTGTACTGCCCGTGGGATGAATAGTTCTTTTGAAAGCTCCTTGTATTGTCCCTGAATATATTTGTATATAGTTATCATATCCCCTCTTAGACGCCTCTTTTATAATGTAAATAAATCTAATTTAGCTAGCCTCTCCTCATAAGTTAGATTGTCCATCCCCTTTATTAATTTGGTGGCTCTTCTCTGCACTCTCTCTAGTTCCATAATGTCTTTTCTTAGGATTGGTGCCCAAAATTGTACTCCATATTCAAGGTGTGGTCTTACTAATGCTTTGTAAAGGGGCATAATTATGTTTACTTCCCTTCCATCCATTGCCCGTTTGATGCAAGATAAGATCTTGTTTGCCTTTGCAGCTACTGCATGACTTTGGGCACTATTGCTAAGCCTACTGTCTACAAGCACTCCTAAATCCTTCTGCATCAAGGATTCCCCCAATTTATCCCCATTTAATTTGTAAGTTGCCTGTTTATTCTTGCATCCCAAATGCATAACCTTACATTTATCTGTATTAAACCTCATCTGCCATTCACATTTCCAGTCTCTCCAAGTCCTTCTGAAGAGAAATTACACCCTGCTCTGATTTACGAGACATTCCTCAAAAAAATATGTCCGTCTTTATATTCTTGCATTGGGGGTGCATAAGATGTCCGTCCTTATATTCTTGCATTGGGGGTGCATAAGATGTCCTTCCTTATATTCTTGCATTGGCGGTGCATAAGATGTCCTTCCTTATATTCTTGCATTGGGGGTGCATAAGATGTCCTTCCTTATATTCTTGCATTGGCGGTGCATAAGATGTCCTTCCTTATATTCTTGCATTGGGGGTGCATAAGATGTCCTTCCTTATATTCTTGCATTGGCGGTGCATAAGATGTCCTTCCTTATATTCTTGCATTGGGGGTGCATAAGATGTCCGTCCTTATATTCTTGCATTGGGGGTGCATAAGATGTCCGTCCTTATATTCTTGCATTGGGGGTGCATTAGATACCCTTCTTGTTTTTGGAAAGCGAGATCTTTTTCCAGGGTCTTTTTTCAATATTCTCCAACGCAGACGTTCTGGCCATTTTTGTGTTTTCGGACTTGATTGAATGACCCCTCGAGGGCTCCCAGCTTTCGAAAAGCAAGATCTCTCCAAGAGACGGACTCTCGGGAAGACGTCAGTCTTTGTATCCTAAATGTGGCTTATTCTGGCAAGAAAATTGGTCAAGCCGTGACAACCTTGTTCCTTTGGCAGATATCGCACTGTCTGTCCCACCCAAAAATACGTTCTGACAAAGCTCCCTGGACTTCATTCATCAAACGTAATGGGTGACCTCACCAAAGCAGCTTGCACAAGAACATGGGTGTGACCAAATTATTCATGATCAACAATCTTCCTCTAGAGGAGTTGAGGTGGAGGCCAACGTCACTTGTCCAACCCAAACTCCACCTTCTCCATCCCCATTGTTCTAGACTTTTCTAGACCTCAATTCTTGATGCCAGCCTGACTCCATGGAAACCTCGCAGGCACATGTGGATTGACGCGCTCCCCAACCAACGCTTTGCCGGGTTGTACGGTCAGACAAACTCTTTGAACGGTTCTCCGTCTCTGGCCGAGAACGTCCCCGTCGTGCTGATGATTCATTATAATGAACGAATCGTCGGCGTACGCCAACTAATGAAAATAGAAACTCCGACTGATCATTTGCAGTGCCAGGCGGGGTCCTGGTGGCGCCTAAAGGTCGCCAAACTTCCGGCACTTCCTTATCATTCAATCACTTCAACGAGCAAGGGCCCATGATGGTCTCTTGCGTTCTAGAGCTCATGACGTTCTAGATGCTCCAATAGGGCCCTGTAAAAGTGAATACATTGGGAAGTATGCACATTGGGGTGTAGATATGTATAAGTCGCACATGGGACATCCCCGTCGGATTCCCCTTTCACTGAGAAGGGAGGACTCCTTGTACCATTGTTTTTAAGACACTAAACACATTACAATACAGCAACTGAATAAAGCTTACAAAATTTGGGCCAATTCTGAAAGCTTTTGGAACCCCAAATAGATATCTTTGGTAAACACCGTCAGAAGCTTTTTCCTGACCCAATGAAAGTAGACCAGATTTAAGCCCCGAAAATGGTAGACGAATGCAATATGTTTGATCACGTTGCCACCGGACTTCCTTTGGCATCTTCAGATGATTGACCAGGGAGAGAGGGGAGGGAATTTAAGAGAGGGTGAACGGGGGGGGGGGGGGGAACAGAAGGGAGAGGAGCGAGGGAGCAAGAGAGAGCAGCGAGGGAGGGAGTGAGAGAGAGAGGGGATAGGGAGTGAGAGAGAGAGGAGATAGGGAGTGACAGAGAGGAGATAGGGAGTGAGAGAGAAGGGAGAGGGAGCGAGGGAGTGAGAGAGAGAGGGGAGGAGAGAGAGGGGAGGAGTGAGAGAGAGAGGGGAGGAGTGAGAGAGAGAGGGGAGGAGTGAGAGAGAGAGGGAGGAGTGAGAGAGAGAGGGGAGGAGTGAGAGAGAGAGGGGAGGAGTGAGAGAGAGAGGGGAGAGTGAGAGAGAGCGAGAGGGGATAGGGAGTGAGAGAGAGAGGGGAGAAGTGAGAGAGAGAGGGAGGAGGTGAGAGAGAGAGCGCGAGCGAGGGGATAGGGAGTAAGAGAGAGAGAGGAGCGAGAGTGAGGGAGAGGAGATAGATGGTGAGAGGAGAGCGTGGGTTGTGGGGGTGAGCGGTGTGGTGGGGGGTGTGGGTGGGAGAGCGGTTGTGGGTGGGGGAGCGGTTGTGGGTGGGAGAGCGGTTGTGGGTGGGGGAGCGGTTGTGGGAGGGAGAAAGAGGGGGCGAGAGATTGAGATAACACTCACTGTATAATGTGTTTCTCCTTTCTCTCTGTTTTTAGCGGCAGCGGCTGACTGATCCTGGGAGATTTTTGGGGGGGCGGCCTCCGCGGCCCCCTCCCCCCCCTATTCATATTAACTCAAAACTGTTTCTGTTTCTAGGTCTGTGCGGTGGACACAAGACCCCACATTTCTTCTCCTTTACTGGGATGGAGGGCGGGGGGTGAACTGTGGGCCACTGGCGGGGGGGGGCGGGGGGCAGGGGGGGGGCGAGGGTTAAACAAAGGGTTTCCTTTTTATAGGACAATTTCTGTATCTGAGCCGTGCAGCTGAGCCAACATAACCCTATTGTTATTGCAGCCCCTAATCCTAATCTCACCCCACAATTCGTGGGGAATAACGTCATCCTAAAGGACAATGGAGCCTAATCCTAACGTGACCCGGTCCCCCATGTTTGATTTAAATACTGACCCTGGTCCTAATTCTCTGACTGGATCCTAAAACGGACTTTGTATTTTACCCTAAAAATTGCTCTTTTAGTCAATATTAAATCAACCCTAATCCTGCCTTTAACCATGTCCCACTCCCACTCCTCGCCCTAATCCTGCCTTTAACCATGTCCCACTCCCACTCCTCGCCCTAATCCTGCCTTTAACCATGTCCCACTCCCACTCCTCGCCCTTAATCCTGCCTTTAACCATGTCCCACTCCCACTCCTCGCCCTAATCCTGCCTTTAACCATGTCCCACTCCCACTCCTCGCCCTAATCCTGCCTTTAACCATGTCCCACTCCCACTCCTCGCCCTAATCCTGCCTTTAACCATGTCCCACTCCCACTCCTCGCCCTAATCCTGCCTGTAACCATGTCCCACTCCCACTCCTCGCCCTAATCCTGCCTGTAACCATGTTCCACTCCCACTCCTCGCCCTAATCCTGCCTGTAACCATGTCCCACATGGGGGTGGGACTATCCCCAGACTCCCGCTCCTCACCCTAATCCTGGCCTTTCTTTTGTTCTCCCCATAGCAATGTAGATTTGACCCTAAATTGTAATTTAGCCTAATAAGAACTACGGTGACCCAAATCCTGACCACGTGTCCCATATAGGAATGGAGATTTGACCCCGAACTCTAACTCGCCCTAATAAGAAGCATGGCTAGATCGGTTCTACTAGGTCCATCTCTCGTAGGAGCCATCACCTCCTGACCATATCTGTTTCAAACACTAAAAATAACACTGAATGTGTTCTTATCCCTGTAGCCTTAATGCTGTCCTCGATCCTAAACCCTTTACCCCATCCCAAATGTTCACTATGTGGGGGGTAACTGTCCTCTTCTTAATTTGGTGCTTTGTTAGCTATTGACGAGGAGCGGAAGCGTCTGGATATTGAGGAGAGACATGGGGTCCAGGGACCAGCGGTGGCTCCACAAGCTGTTGGGAGACCTAAGAGGCCACAGTCTTCTAAAGTGGAACGCCCCCACCCTACAGCACCTGGGGGAACCCTCTTTCATTTTAAGGTGGCAGAAGGCAGCCCCCCATCCCGGACAACTGAAGAGAAAGTGGTGGCTCTTTGTACGTCACGGAAGACAGACCCCAAAAGGGAGTAGGATCATACACACCACGGAGAACGGGTTGACCACCACCATTACCAGGTACCACACTTCTCACCGTGAGGATGGGAGTGGTGGATGTCCTTGAGGATCCAGAATACCCACAAAAAAGGCCAGCACACAGCCAGGATAAACGGGTGGTGACCAGCCTATTGGAAGAGGGAGACTCAGGAGAGGAGATTACGGAGGATCCTGAAAGGAGGTCACCCCATAAGAGAAAGAAGATACCTGGTCCTTCTGTGGAGAGATGGGTGGTCACGAGGAATGTCACACGTTTTGTGTCCTCAAGAGAGGACATTCCAACCCACTCTAAGCAGGGGGGAGAGGGAATCCTGGTTTGGCCAGAGGGGGGCACCCCAAAACACATACACCCGTCCGAAATCGCCACCGCATGGAAATGAGGAGCACACCAAGACATCAACCGGAGCTAGAGAGGGGAGTCAGGCATCCCGTTGCTGATCAGCTCTGAAATCGGGGGTTCAGGAGGTCAAGGGGAAAGAGCACTCTGGATGCCCCAGGGGACATCCCTAAAACAGGGAGATCCACTTCAAGGACAGTCATAATGCAGAGGGTGGTGAGCACCACCAGAAGGAAGAGTGTAGGGGGCGGGAGGACGGGGAACCCCGGAATGAGACAGGTTGGGAGAGAGGTGGGGAGGTGGTGAGGGAGGCAGGAGTGAGGGCTAGGAACCAGACCACGGAGGGAAGACCCACTCATTTTGGTGGGATCCCATATGAAGGCGATGATTGAGAGCCTACCAGAGAAACTCTCCCCGTATAATGGACATTTATACAGCGACTGGAGAGTTACTTGCGTTCCACCTCTACCCCCTAAGAGGCAATCAGACAGTGGAATCAGTGGCCAGGGCAATATTCCTCTACCTGGTGAAGTGGAAACCCCACAGTTTCACGGGAATGGTATACGACCGCCTCCCCAAAAGACCCCCGGTGCCTCTGGAAATCCCCAGCCCATGGGGAGTCCAGGCTCCAGGGGAATGTGGGCATCCCTGTGTCCAAGATTAATGGGGTGAATTTGGGTATCCAACAGATGGGATGCACAGGTCCAAGAGGGGGAAAAGCCAGAGACCCCCAAAACTGCCCTTTCAAAAACAGAAATGAAGACTCTAGGAGGGTGGAAGCTGTGGGGAAGGGGAGCGCCCTACGTTGTTGACAGTGGGAAGCGAAGGGTCTGATCCTACAGAGGGCAAAGGGGGTGTCCTGAAAGGGTAGCCAAGGAGAACACTCCAAAAACATCTCTCCCCATCAGGAGACCCCTTAAAATTTTACCCCCTCCAATAAAGCCCCCAGTTGTGGAGAGGGAAAAGGAGTTGCAGGTGGAGGTGGATGAAAGGGGGACCCCAAAACCTGAACTGGAGGAGGGAGGGCAGATCTTTGGAGGGCAGCCAGAAAGGACCCCCAATCACTCAAGTGAATTTGGGATGTCTTCCGGAATAGGCAAACTGGACAGGCCTCCTAAAAGACCCCGAGAAAAGGGGGTACCAGGCATCAGGCCACAGGAGGGCCCCCCAAAATCTGAGCATGCACCAGACATCAAAGAGGAAGCAGAGGTGGGAGATAGTACTCCTAAATATTCCTCCCCCATGAAAACAAAGCAGGATCTGTGAAGGAGGGAAGGGTCATGGAGGAGACCTGAAAAATCAGAGCGAGGAGACCCGCCTTTTAGAAGGTGGAAGATATCAGGGTCCAGGGACCCCAAAATTGAAGCCTGACTCTAAAAGAAAAACAGGTCAAGAAGGACCCAGAGCGGAAGAGGAGGAGTGGAAAAGCAGGGAGAGTGTCCCTCATAGATGGGGGATCACAAAGGGAGACTCCAGTTGAAGAAAGGGGGTCTCCATCCAGGAGATAGAGGAAGAGGTGAAGGAGAAAGAGGAGAAGACGACACCAGTGGTCAATCAAAGTGTGGGGTCAGCTGATTCCATAAGAAGCCCTGTTGCCCTGAAGGTGCCGGGTCCCGGGACTCAGGGCAGACCCAGTATCCTACAGAGGACTACCACCAGCCTTGTGGTGTCTCTAGAGGGTCTCAAAGGTCTGTGGGACAGAGTGTTGGTACTCTACCGTCCATGGCCACCCACGGGGTTGCTCCTCGCCAGCTGGTCGTGGAGAGAGGAGCAGGAGAGGTGGAGATCCGGGAACTAGAACCAGGGACCGGCTACCGCCTCGACCTCCACGGACTGGTGAAGGGGCGCTCATCCAAGTCCTACTCACTGATGGCCATCACAGGTACCCGCTGCTCTCCAACATTGGGGAGAAGAGAAGGGGGAAGGTGGGGGTAATTAGGGTCCCCACTGGCTGTACACTGCCCGGCTCTGCTTTCACTGCTCCACACCCAAGTCTGCTTCTTGCTGGGGCAACCCAATGCCTTAATTGCCCCTCTACCTTGGGGCTTTGTAGGAAAGAGGGCATGCAGGTGAGAGGTTCCTTGTATGGGGAGGGAGGGTAAAACTCACTGTCTTTTATACCCATTATTGTAGGATTTTGTCGCGTCGGAAGTCTTCTCATCCCTTCCCTCTCTACTCTCCCCTTCCCTCTCTCATCCCTTCCCTCTCTCCTCTCCTCTTCCTTCTCTCATCCCTTCCCTCTCTACTCTCCTCTTCCCTCTCTCATCCCTCCTTTCTCCATCTATCTGTTTGACTGTCTCTCTCTTATTTATCCCTTTCTCTCCACTACTTCCCTCTTCCCCCCATCTCCTGCATCTCTCTCCCCCCACCCTCCCTCTTTCTCCCCCTATCTTCCCCCCCCCCTCTCTTTATCCCTTCCTCACCACTTTCTCCTTCCTCCTCTCTCTCTCTCTCTCTCTCTCTCTCTCTCTCTCTCTCTCTCTCTCTCTCTCTCTCTCTCCCCTCCCTCCCCTCCTCTCTCCATCCTCATCCCTCCCTCCTCTCTCCCCTCCCTCCCTCTCTCCCCCCTCCCTCTCCCCTCTCTCCCCCTCCCTCTCCCTCCCTCCTCTCCCTCTCTCCCCTCTCTCTCCCCTTCCCTCTCTCCCCCCTCCCTCTCCCTCTCTCTCCCCCTCCCTCTCTCCCCCACCCTCTCTCCCCCTCCTCTCTCCCCTCTCTCCCTCCCTCTACCCTCCCTCTCTCCTCCCTCCCTCCCTCCCCTCTCTCTCCCTCCCTCCTCCCTCCCTCCCTCCCTCCCTCTCTCTCTCCCCTCCCCTCCCTCT
>NW_027454277.1:0-40000 GCF_040206685.1 Ascaphus truei | reverse complement strand
CATTGACTCCCTGGGACACACACTGACCCCCTGGGACACACATTGACCCCCTGGGACACACATTGACTCCCTGGGACACACATTGACTCACTGGGACACACATTGACCCCCCGTGGGACACACATTGACCCCCTGGGACACACATTGACTCCCTGGGACACACATTGACCCCCTGGTACACATTGACTCCATGGGACACACATTGACCCCCTGGTACACATTGACTCCCTGGGACACACATTGACCCCCTGGGACACACATTGACTCCCTGGGACACACATTGACTCCCTGGGACACACACTGACCCCCTGGGACACACATTGACCCCCTGGGACACACATTGACTCCCTGGGACACACATTGACTCCCTGGGACACACATTGACTCCCTGGGACACACACTGACCCCCTGGGACACACATTGACTCCCTGGGACACACATTGACTCCCTGGGAAACACATTGACTCCCTGGGACACACATTGACTCCCTGGGACACACATTGACTCCCTGGGACACACATTGACCCCCCGTGGGACACACATTGACCCCCTGGGACACACATTGACTCCCTGGCACACACATTGACTCCCTGGGACACACATTGAGCCCCTGGGACACATATTGACACAATGGGACACACATTGACCCCCCTGGGACACACACTGACTCCCTGGGACACACATTGACTCCCTGGGACACACATTGACCCCCTGGCACACACATTGACCCCCCTGGGACACACATTGAGCCCCTGGGACACATATTGACACAATGGGACACACATTGACTCCCTGGGAAACACATTGACTCCCTGGGACACACATTGACTCCCTGGGACACACATTGACTCCCTGGCACACACATTGACCCCCCTGGGACACACATTGAGCCCCTGGGACACATATTGACACAATGGGACACACATTGACCCCCCTGAGACACACATTGACCCCCTGGGACACACATTGACCCCCTGGGACACACATTGACTCCATGGGAAACACATTGACCCCCTGGGACACACATTGACTCCCTGGGAAACACATTGACTCCCTGGGACACACACTGACCCCCTGGGACACACATTGACCCCCTGGGACACACATTGACTCCCTGGGAAACACATTGACCCCCTGGGACACACATTGACCCATTGGGACACACATTGACCCCCTGGGACACACATTGACCCCCTGGGACACACATTGACCCCCCCTGGGACACACATTGACCCCCCCTGGGACACACATTGACCCCCCTGGGGCACACATTGACCCCCTGGGACACACATTGACCCCCCCCCTGGGACACACATTGAACCCCCCTGGGACACACATTGACTCCCTGGGACACACATTGACCCCCTGGGACACACATTGACCCCCTGGGACACACATTGACCCCCTGGGACACACATTGACCCCCTGGGACACACATTGACTCCCTGGTATACACATTGACTCCCTGGGACACACATTGACTCCCTGAGACACACATTGACCCCCCTGGGACACACATTGACTCCCTGGGAAACACATTGACTCCCTGGGACACACATTGATCCCCTGGGAAACACATTGACCCCCCCTGGGACACACATTGACCCCCTGGTACACATTGACTCCATGGGACACACATTGACCCCCTGGGACACACATTGACTCCCTGGTATACACATTGACTCCCTGGGACACACATTGACTCCCTGGGACACACATTGACTCACTGGGACACACATTGACCCCCCTGGCACACACATTGACCCCCTGGGACACACATTTATCCCCTGGGACACACATTGACCCCCTGGGACACATATTTATCCCCTGGGACACACATTGACTCCCTGGGACACACATTGAGACCCTGGGACACACATTGACCCCCTGAGACACACATTGACCCCCCTGGGACACACATTGACTCCCTGGGAAACACATTGACTCCCTGGGACACACATTGATCCCCTGGGAAACACATTGACCCCCTGGGACACACATTGATCCCCCTGGGATACACATTGACTCCATGGGACACACATTGACCCCCTGGTACACATTGACTCCATGGGACACACATTGACCCCCTGGTACACATTGACTCCATGGGACACACATTGACCCCCTGGGACACACATTGACTCCCTGGGATACACATTGACTCCCTGGGACACACATTGACTCCCTGGGACACACATTGACTCCCTGGGAAACACATTGACTCCCTGGGACACACATTGACTCCCTGGGAAACACATTGACTCCCTGGGACACACATTGACTCCCTGGGAAACACATTGACTCCCTGGGACACACATTGACTCCCTGGGACACACATTGACTCCCTGGGAAACACATTGACTCCCTGGGACACACATTGACTCCCTGGGAAACACATTGACTCCCTGGGACACACATTGACTCCCTGGGACACACATTGACTCACTGGGACACACATTGACCCCCCGTGGGACACACATTGACCCCCCCTGGGACACACATTGACCCCCCCTGGGACACACATTGACCCCCCTGGGGCACACATTGACCCCCTGGGACACACATTGACCCCCTGGGACACACATTGACCCCCCCCCCCCTGGGACACACATTGAACCCCCCTGGGACACACATTGACTCCCTGGGACACACATTGACCCCCTGGGACACACATTGACCCCCTGGGACACACATTGACTCCATGGGACACACATTGACCCCCTGGGACACACATTGACCCCCTGGGACACACATTGACTCCCTGGGACACACATTGACTCCCTGGGACACACACTGACCCCCTGGGACACACATTGACCCCCTGGGACACACATTGACTCCCTGGGACACACATTGACTCACTGGGACACACATTGACCCCCCGTGGGACACACATTGACCCCCTGGGACACACATTGACTCCCTGGGACACACATTGACCCCCTGGTACACATTGACTCCATGGGACACACATTGACCCCCTGGTACACATTGACTCCCTGGGACACACATTGACCCCCTGGGACACACATTGACCCCCTGGGACACACATTGACTCCCTGGGACACACACTGACCCCCTGGGACACACATTGACCCCCTGGGACACACATTGACTCCCTGGGACACACATTGACTCCCTGGGACACACATTGACTCCCTGGGACACACACTGACCCCCTGGGACACACATTGACTCCCTGGGACACACATTGACTCCCTGGGAAACACATTGACTCCCTGGGACACACATTGACTCCCTGGGACACACATTGACTCCCTGGGACACACATTGACCCCCCGTGGGACACACATTGACCCCCTGGGACACACATTGACTCCCTGGCACACACATTGACTCCCTGGGACACACATTGAGCCCCTGGGACACATATTGACACAATGGGACACACATTGACCCCCCTGGGACACACACTGACTCCCTGGGACACACATTGACTCCCTGGGACACACATTGACCCCCTGGCACACACATTGACCCCGCTGGGACACACATTGAGCCCCTGGGACACATATTGACACAATGGGACACACATTGACTCCCTGGGAAACACATTGACTCCCTGGGACACACATTGACTCCCTGGGACACACATTGACTCCCTGGCACACACATTGACCCCCCTGGGACACACATTGAGCCCCTGGGACACATATTGACACAATGGGACACACATTGACCCCCCTGAGACACACATTGACCCCCTGGGACACACATTGACCCCCTGGGACACACATTGACTCCATGGGAAACACATTGACCCCCTGGGACACACATTGACTCCCTGGGAAACACATTGACTCCCTGGGACACACACTGACCCCCTGGGACACACATTGACCCCCTGGGACACACATTGACTCCCTGGGAAACACATTGACCCCCTGGGACACACATTGACCCATTGGGACACACATTGACCCCCTGGGACACACATTGACCCCCTGGGACACACATTGACCCCCCCTGGGACACACATTGACCCCCCCTGGGACACACATTGACCCCCCTGGGGCACACATTGACCCCCTGGGACACACATTGACCCCCCCCCTGGGACACACATTGAACCCCCCTGGGACACACATTGACTCCCTGGGACACACATTGACCCCCTGGGACACACATTGACCCCCTGGGACACACATTGACCCCCTGGGACACACATTGACTCCCTGGTATACACATTGACTCCCTGGGACACACATTGACTCCCTGGGACACACATTGACTCACTGGGACACACATTGACCGCCCTGGCACACACATTGACCCCCTGGGACACACATTTATCCCCTGGGACACACATTGACCCCCTGGGACACATATTTATCCCCTGGGACACACATTGACTCCCTGGGACACACATTGAGACCCTGGGACACACATTGACCCCCTGAGACACACATTGACCCCCCTGGGACACACATTGACTCCCTGGGAAACACATTGACTCCCTGGGACACACATTGATCCCCTGGGAAACACATTGACCCCCCCTGGGACACACATTGACCCCCTGGTACACATTGACTCCATGGGACACACATTGACCCCCTGGGACACACATTGACTCCCTGGTATACACATTGACTCCCTGGGACACACATTGACTCCCTGGGACACACATTGACTCACTGGGACACACATTGACCCCCCTGGCACACACATTGACCCCCTGGGACACACATTTATCCCCTGGGACACACATTGACCCCCTGGGACACATATTTATCCCCTGGGACACACATTGACTCCCTGGGACACACATTGAGACCCTGGGACACACATTGACCCCCTGAGACACACATTGACCCCCCTGGGACACACATTGACTCCCTGGGAAACACATTGACTCCCTGGGACACACATTGATCCCCTGGGAAACACATTGACCCCCTGGGACACACATTGATCCCCCTGGGATACACATTGACTCCATGGGACACACATTGACCCCCTGGTACACATTGACTCCATGGGACACACATTGACCCCCTGGTACACATTGACTCCATGGGACACACATTGACCCCCTGGGACACACATTGACTCCCTGGGATACACATTGACTCCCTGGGACACACATTGACTCCCTGGGACACACATTGACTCCCTGGGAAACACATTGACTCCCTGGGACACACATTGACTCCCTGGGAAACACATTGACTCCCTGGGACACACATTGACTCCCTGGGAAACACATTGACTCCCTGGGACACACATTGACTCCCTGGGACACACATTGACTCCCTGGGAAACACATTGACTCCCTGGGACACACATTGACTCCCTGGGAAACACATTGACTCCCTGGGACACACATTGACTCCCTGGGACACACATTGACTCACTGGGACACACATTGACCCCCCGTGGGACACACATTGACCCCCCCTGGGACACACATTGACCCCCCCTGGGACACACATTGACCCCCCTGGGGCACACATTGACCCCCTGGGACACACATTGACCCCCTGGGACACACATTGACCCCCCCCCCTGGGACACACATTGAACCCCCCTGGGACACACATTGACCCCCCTGGGGCACACATTGACCCCCTGGGACACACATTGACCCCCTGGGACACACATTGACCCCCCCCCCTGGGACACACATTGAACCCCCCTGGGACACACATTGACTCCCTGGGACACACATTGACCCCCTGGGACACACATTGACCCCCTGGGACACACATTGACCCCCTGGGACACACATTGACTCCCTGGTATACACATTGACTCCCTGGGACACACATTGACTCCCTGGGACACACATTGATCCCCTGGGACACATTGACTCCCTGGGACACATTGACTCCCTGGGACACACATTGACCCCCTGGGACACACATTGACCCCCCTGGCACACACATTGACCCCCTGGGACACACATTTATCCCCTGGGACACACATTGACTCCCTGGGACACACATTGAGACCCTGGGACACACATTGACCCCCTGAGACACACATTGACCCCCCTGGGACACACATTGACTCCCTGGGAAACACATTGACTCCCTGGGACACACATTAATCCCCTGGGAAACACATTGACCCCCTGGGACACACATTGACCCCCTGGGACACACATTGACTCCCTGGGACACACATTGACTCCCTGGGACACACATTGACTCCCTGGGACACACATTGACTCCCTGGGAAACACATTGACTCCCTGGGACTCACATTGACTCCCTGGGACACACATTGACTCACTGGGACACACATTGACTCCCTGGGACACACATTGACCCCCCGTGGGACACACATTGACCCCCCCTGGGACACACATTGACCCCCCTGGGACACACATTGACTCCCTGGGAAACACATTGACTCCCTGGGACACACATTGACCCCCTGGTACACATTGACTCCATGGGACACACATTGACCCCCTGGGACACACATTGATCCCCCTGGGATACACATTGACTCCATGGGACACACATTGACCCCCTGGTACACATTGACTCCATGGGACACACATTGACCCCCTGGTACACATTGACTCCATGGGACACACATTGACCCCCTGGGACACACATTGACTCCCTGGGATACACATTGACTCCATGGGACACACATTGACCCCCTGGGACACACATTGACTCCCTGGGACACACATTGACTCCCTGGGACACACATTGACTCCCTGGGAAACACATTGACTCCCTGGGACACACATTGACTCCCTGGGAAACACATTGACTCCCTGGGACACACATTGACTCCCTGGGACACACATTGACTCACTGGGACACACATTGACCCCCCGTGGGACACACATTGACCCCCCCTGGGACACACATTGACCCCCCCTGGGACACACATTGACCCCCCCTGGGACACACATTGACCCCCCTGGGGCACACATTGACCCCCTGGGACACACATTGACCCCCCCCCCTGGGACACACATTGAACCCCCTGGGACACACATTGACTCCCTGGGACACACATTGACCCCCTGGGACACACATTGACCCCCTGGGACACACATTGACCCCCTGGGACACACATTGACTCCCTGGTATACACATTGACTCCCTGGGACACACATTGACTCCCTGGGACACACATTGATCCCCTGGGACACATTGACTCCCTGGGACACATTGACTCCCTGGGACACACATTGACCCCCTGGGACACACATTGACCCCCCTGGCACACACATTGACCCCCTGGGACACACATTTATCCCCTGGGACACACATTGACTCCCTGGGACACACATTGAGACCCTGGGACACACATTGACCCCCTGAGACACACATTGACCCCCCTGGGACACACATTGACTCCCTGGGAAACACATTGACTCCCTGGGACACACATTGATCCCCTGGGAAACACATTGACCCCCTGGGACACACATTTACCCCCTGGTACACATTGACTCCATGGGACACACATTGACCCCCTGGGACACACATTTATCCCCTGGGACACACATTGAACCCCTGGGACACACATTGACCCCCTGGGACACACATTGACCCCCTGGGACACACATTGACTCCCTGGGACACACATTGACTCCCTGGGACACACATTGACTCCCTGGGACACACATTGACTCCCTGGGACACACATTGACTCCCTGGGACACACATTGACTCCCTGGGACACACATTGACTCACTGGGACACACATTGACCCCCCGTGGGACACACATTGACCCCCCCTGGGACACACATTGACCCCCCCTGGGACACACATTGACCCCCCTGGGGCACACATTGACCCCCTGGGACACACATTGACCCCCTGGGACACACATTGACCCCCCCCCTGGGACACACATTGAACCCCCCTGGGACACACATTGACTCCCTGGGACACACATTGACCCCCTGGGACACACATTGACCCCCTGGGACACACATTGACCCCCTGGGACACACATTGACTCCCTGGTATACACATTGACTCCCTGGGACACACATTGACTCCCTGGGACACACATTGATCCCCTGGGACACATTGACTCCCTGGGACACATTGACTCCCTGGGACACATTGACCCCCTGGGACACACATTTATCCCCTGGGACACACATTGACTCCCTGGGACACACATTGACCCCCCCTGGGAAACACATTGACCCATTGGGACACACATTGACCCCCTGGGACACACATTGACCCCCTGGGACACACATTGACCCATTGGGACACACATTGACCCCCTGGGACACACATTGACCCCCTGGGACACACATTGACCCCCCCTGGGACACACATTGACCCCCCTGGGACACACATTGACCCCCCTGGGGCACACATTGACCCCCTGAGACACACATTGACCCCCTGGGACACACATTGACTCCCTGGGAAACACATTGACCCCCTGGGACACACATTGACCCATTGGGACACACATTGACCCCCTGGGACACACATTGACCCCCTGGGACACACATTGACCCCCCCTGGGACACACATTGACCCCCCCTGGAACACACATTGACCCCCCCTGGGACACACATTGAACCCCCCTGGGACACACATTGACCCCCCCTGGGACACACATTGAACCCCTGGGACACACATTGACTCCATGGGACACACATTGACCCCCTGGGACACACATTGACCCCCTGGGACACACATTGACTCCCTGGGACACACATTGACCCCCTGGGACACACATTGACTCCCTGGTATACACATTGACTCCCTGGGACACACATTGATCCCCTGGGATACATTGACTCCCTGGGACACATTGACTCCCTGGGACACACATTGACCCCCTGGGACACACATTGACTCCCCCTGGGACACACATTGACTCCCTGGGACACACATTTATCCCCTGGGACACACATTTATCCCCTGGGACACACATTGACTCCCTGTGACACACATTGACCCATTGGGACACACATTGACCCCCTGGGACACACATTGACCCCCTGGGACACATTGACCCCGTGGGACACACATTGACTCCCCTGGGACACACATTGACACCCTGGGACACACATTGACTCCCTGGGACACACATTGACCCCCTGGGACACACATTGACCCCCCTGGGGCACACATTGACCCCCCTGGGACACACATTGACTCCCTGGGATACACATTGACCCCCTGGGACACACATTGACCCCCTGGGACACACATTGACTCCCCTGGGACACACATTGACCCCCTGGGACACACATTGACTCCCTGGGATACACATTGACTCCCTGGGACACACATTGACCCCCTGGGACACACATTGACCCCCTGGGACACACATTGACTCCCTGGGACACACATTGACCCCCTGGGACACACATTGACTCCCTGGGATACACATTGACTCCCTGGGACACACATTGACCCATTGGGACACACATTGACCCCCTGGGACACACATTGACCCCCTGGGACACATTGACCCCGTGGGACACACATTGACTCCCCTGGGACACACATTGACACCCTGGGACACACATTGACTCCCTGGGACACACATTGACCCCCTGGGACACACATTGACCCCCCTGGGGCACACATTGACCCCCCTGGGACACACATTGACTCCCTGGGATACACATTGACCCCCTGGGACACACATTGACCCCCTGGGACACACATTGACTCCCCTGGGACACACATTGACCCCCTGGGACACACATTGACTCCCTGGGATACACATTGACTCCCTGGGACACACATTGACCCCCTGGGACACACATTGACCCCCTGGGACACACATTGACTCCCTGGGACACACATTGACCCCCTGGGACACACATTGACTCCCTGGGATACACATTGACTCCCTGGGACACACATTGACCCATTGGGACACACATTGACCCCCTGGGACACACATTGACCCCCTGGGACACATTGACCCCGTGGGACACACATTGACTCCCTGGGACACACATTGACCCCCGGGGACACACATTGACCCCCCTGGGACACACATTGACCCCCTGGGACACACATTGACTCCCTGGGGCACACATTGACCCCCTGGGACACACATTGACTCCCTGGGGCACACATTGACCCCCTGGGACACACACTGACTCACTGGGGCACATATTGACCCCCTGGGACACACATTGACTCCCTGGGGCACACATTGACCCCCTGGGACACACATTGACTCTCTGGGACACACATTGACTCCCTGGGACACACATTGATCCCCTGGGACACACATTGATCCCCTGGGACACACATTGACTCCCTGGGACACACATTGACCCATTGGGACACACATTGACCCCCTGGGACACACATTGACTCCTTGGGACACACATTGACCCATTGGGACACATTGACCCCCTGGGACACACATTGACTCCCTGGGACACACATTGACCCATTGGGACACATTGACCCCCTGGGACACACATTGACTCCCTGGGACACACATTGACTCCCTGGGACACACATTGACCCCCTGGGACACACATTGATCCCCTGGGACACACATTGATCCCCTGGGACACACATTGATCCCCTGGGACACACATTGATCCCCTGGGACACACATTGATCCCCTGGGACACACATTGACTCCCTGGGACACACATTGACCCATTGGGACACACATTGACCCCCTGGGACACACATTGACTCCCTGGGACACACATTGACCCATTGGGACACATTGACTCACTGGGACACACATTGACCCTCTGGGACACACATTGACTCCCTGGGACACACATTGACCCATTGGGACACACATTGACTCCCTGGGACACACATTGACTCCCTGGGACACACATTGACACATTGGGACACATTGACTCCCTGGGACACACATTGACCCCCTGGGACACACATTGACCCCCTGGGACACACATTGACCCCCTTGGACACACATTGACTCCCTGGGACACACATTGACTCCCTGGGACACACATTGACTCCCTGACTCCCTGGGACACACATTGACCCATTGGGACACATTGACTCCCTGGGACACACATTGACCCCCTGGGACACACATTGACTCCCTGGGACACACATTGACTCCCTGACTCCCTGGGACACACATTGACCCCCTGGGACACACATTGACTCCCTGACTCCCTGGGACACACATTGACCCCCTGGGACACACATTGACCCCCTGGGACACACATTGACCCCCTGGGACACACATTGACTCCCTGGGACACACATTGACCCGCTGGGACACACATTGACCCCCTTGGACACACATTGACCCGCTGGGACACACATTGACTCCCTGGGACTCACATTGACTCCCTGGGACACACATTGACCCATTGGGACACATTGACTCACTGGGACACACATTGACCCTCTGGGACACACATTGACTCCCTGGGACACACATTGACCCTTTGGGACACACATTGACTCCCTGGGACACACATTGACTCCCTGGGACACACATTGACACATTGGGACACATTGACTCCCTGGGACACACATTGACCCCCTGGGACACACATTGACCCCCTGGGACACACATTGACCCCCTTGGACACACATTGACTCCCTGGGACACACATTGACTCCCTGACTCCCTGGGACACACATTGACCCATTGGGACACATTGACTCCCTGGGACACACATTGACCCCCTGGGACACACATTGACTCCCTGGGACACACATTGACTCCCTGACTCCCTGGGACACACATTGACCCCCTGGGACACACATTGACTCCCTGACTCCCTGGGACACACATTGACCCCCTGGGACACACATTGACCCCCTGGGACACACATTGACCCCCTGGGACACACATTGACTCCCTGGGACACACATTGACCCGCTGGGACACACATTGACCCCCTTGGACACACATTGACTCCCTGGGACACACATTGACTCCCTGACTCCCTGGGACACACATTGACCCATTGGGACACATTGACTCCCTGGGACACACATTGACTCCCTGGGACACACATTGACCCATTGGGACACATTGACTCCCTGGGACACACATTGACTCCCTAACAAGCTCACACCCAAATTTCGACACCCTACAGTGACTCATTGTCCATGAGAGAGTATATTCTTACCTAATTTCTGTCCCGAAGAGCTGACACTTTAATTTAGGCTGTATTACACAGTTACTCATGCCCTAAGTACTGACACTCTAATTTCCATTCTGTCTCCAAGAGCTGACACTCATTTAGACACCCTAAGGCACACATTGACTCCCTGTCTCCCAGAGTTGACACTCTAATAAAAACGCTGTCCCAGGTGCTTATTTCCGACCCAGCCGCCTCTCGCTAACAAACCTGTGTGAGCGATCCCAGGCAGGGCGCCTTTCCTGAGCTCGTGGGGGGAACACGCTTAATAACCCCCCAAACTGCCCCTCCGTGTGCAGGCAGCAGGGGGCAGTGGCGGCCGCTTACAATGCCGTGCTGCTGTGGATGCAAAGCAGCGCGGAGAGCGATATTAGTGCCATGCTAATGCCAGCCTAGTGCCAGCCTAGTGCCATGCTAATGCCAGCCTAGTGCCATGCTAATGCCAGCCTAGTGCCAGCCTAGTGCCCTGCTAATGCCAGCCTAGTGCCATGCTAATGCCAGCCTAGTGCCATGCTAATGCCAGCATAGTGCCATGCTAATGCCAGCCTAGTGCCAGCCTAGTGCCAGCCTAGTGCCCTGCTAATGCCAGCCTAGTGCCATGCTAATGCCAGCCTAGTGCCATGCTAATGCCAGCATAGTGCCAGCCTAGTGCCAGCCTAGTGCCCTGCTAATGCCATGCTAGTGCCAGCCTAGTGCCAGCCTAGTGCCAGCCTAGTGCCCTGCTAATGCCATGCTAGTGCCAGCCTAGTGCCCTGCTAATGCCATGCTAGTGCCAGCCTAGTGCCCTGCTAATGCCAGCCTAGTGCCAGCCTAGTGCCCTGCTAATGCCATGCTAGTGCCAGCCTAGTGCCCTGCTAATGCCAGCCTAGTGCCATGCTAATGCCAGCCTAGTGCCAGCCTAGTGCCCAGCTAATGCCATGCTAGTGCCAGCCTAGTGCCCTGCTAATGCCAGCCTAGTGCCATGCTAATGCCAGCCTAGTGCCATGCTAATGCCAGCCTAGTGCCAGCCTAGTGCCCTGCTAATGCCATGCTAGTGCCAGCCTAGTGCCCTGCTAATGCCATGCTAATGCCAGCCTAGTGCCAGCCTAGTGCCAGCCTAATGCCAACCTAATGCCATGCTAGTGCCAGACTAATTCCATGCTAATGCCATGCTAGTGCCATGCTAGTGCCATGCTAATGCCATGCTAGTGCCAGCCTAGTGCCAGCCTAGTGCCCTGCTAGTGCCATCCTAGTGCCATGCTAATGCCATGCTAGTGCCAGCCTAGTGCCATGCTAGTGCCATCCTAGTGCCATCCTAGTGCCATCCTAGTGCCAGCCTAGTGCCATGCTAATGCCATGCTAGTGCCAGCCTAGTGCCATCCATTATGCCCTGCTAATGCCATGCTAGTGCCAGCCTAGTGCCAGCTAATGCCATGCTAGTGCCAGCCTAGTGCCAGCCTAGTGCCAGCTAATGCCATGCTAGTGCCAGCCTAGTGCCAGCCTAGTGCCTGCTAATGCCATGCTAGTGCCAGCCTAGTGCCCTGCTAATGCCATGCTAGTGCCAGCCTAGTGCCCTGCTAATGCCAGCCTAGTGCCTGCTAATGCCCTGCTAATGCCATGCTAGTGCCAGCCTAGTGCCCTGCTAATGCCATGCTAGTGCCAGCCTAGTGCCCTGCTAATGCCATGCTAGTGCCAGCCTAGTGCCATGCTAATGCCCTGCTAATGCCATGCTAGTGCCAGCCTAGTGCCAGCTAATGCCATGCTAGTGCCAGCCTAGTGCCCTGCTAATGCCAGCCTAGTGCCAGCCTAGTGCCCTGCTAATGCCATGCTAGTGCCAGCCTAGTGCCAGCCTAGTGCCCTGCTAATGCCATGCTAGTGCCAGTCTAGTGCAGCCTAGTGCCATGCTAATGCCAGCCTAGTGCCATGCTAATGCCAGCCTAGTGCCATGCTAATGCCAGCCTAGTGCCATGCTAGTGCCAGCCTAGTGCCATGCTAATGCCAGCCTAGTGCCAGCCTAATGCCAGCCTAGTGCCATGCTAGTGCCATGCTAGTGCCAGCCTAGTGCCATGCTAATGCCAGCCTAGTGCCAGCCTAATGCCAGCCTAGTGCCATGCTAATGCCAACCTAATGCCATGCTAGTGCCAGACTAATTCCATGCTAATTCCATGCTAGTGCCATGTTACTGCCAATCTAACATTACTGTAATGTTACTTTTCTTGTGATGTTATGCTAATGACATGCTAATGACATGCTAATGACATGCTAATTATATGCTAATGACATGCTAATGACATGCTAATTATATGCTAATGACATGCTAATGACATGCGAATTATATGCTAATGACATGCTAATGACATGCTAATGACATGCCAATTCTATGCATATGACATGCTAATGATGTCCCCCTCGCTCCCTCCCCAGTGTCCCGCCCTGACCCCGGCACGCCCCCCCGCCTCTCCCCCCTCTCCGTGTACGAGGTCCGGACGGACTCCGTCCTCCTCTCCTGGGATTCGCTGGATGGGGATTTTGACTCGTTCAGGATTCAGTACGAGGGTCCCGGGGGTGTGAGCCGGGAGGAGACCCTGGGAGGGGACCAGACCTCGTTCCTCATCACTGGACTCGCCCCGGGGCTCAACTACACCCTGCGGCTCTGGGGCGTGTGGGGCGAGAAGTACAGCGAGCCGGAGATCGCCTATGTACAGACAGGTACTAGAGCCAGGGAGGGGGCGTGCGCGGGAGGCTGAGCCAGGGAGGGGGCGTGCGCTTGGAGACTGAGCCAGGGAGGGGGCGTGCGCGGGAGACTGAGCCAGGGAGGGGGCGTGCGCGGGAGGCTGAGCCAGGGAGGGGGCGTGCGCGGGAGACTGAGCCAGGGAGGGGGTGTGCGTGGGGAGACTGAGCCAGGGAGGGGGCGTGCGCGGGAGACTGAGCCAGGGAGGGGGCGTGCGCGGGAGACTGAGCCAGGGAGGGGGCGTGCGCGGGAGACTGAGCCAGGGAGGGGGCGTGCGTGGGGAGACTGAGCCAGGGAGGGGGCGTGCGCGGGAGACTGAGCCAGGGAGGGGGCGTGCGCGGGAGACTGAGCCAGGGAGGGGGCGTGCGCGGGAGACTGAGCCAGGGAGGGGGCGTGCGCGGGAGACTGAGCCAGGGAGGGGGCGTGCGTGGGGAGACTGAGCCAGGGAGGGGGCGTGCGCTGGAGACTGAGCCAGGGAGGGGGCGTGCGCGGGAGACTGAGCCAGGGAGGGGGCGTGCGCGGGGAGACTGAGCCAGGGAGGGGGCGTGCGCGTGGAGACTGAGCCAGGGAGGGAGCGTGCACGGGGAGACTGAGCCATGGAGGGGGCGTGCGCGGGGAGACTGAGCCTGGGAGGGGGCGTGCGTGGGGAGACTGAGCCAGGGAGGGGGCGTGCGCGGGAGACTGAGCCAGGGAGGGGGCGTGCGCGGGAGACTGAGCCAGGGAGGGGGCGTGCGCGGGGAGACTGAGCCAGGGAGGGGGCGTGCGTGGGGAGACTGAGCCAGGGAGGGGGCGTGCGCGGGGAGACTGAGCCAGGGAGGGGGCGTGCGCGGGAGACTGAGCCAGGGAGGGGGCGTGCGTGGGAGACTGAGCCAGGGAGGGGGCGTGCGCAGGGAGACTGAGCCAGGGAGGGGACGTGCGCGGGAGACTGAGCCAGGGAGGGGGCGTGTGTGGGGAGACTGAGCCAGGGAGGGGGCGTGCGCGGGGAGACTGAGCCAGGGAGGGGGCGTGCGCGGGAGACTGAGCCAGGGAGGGGGCGTGCGCGGGGAGACTGAGCCAGGGAGGGGGTGTGCGCGGCAGACTGAGCAAGGGAGGGGGCGTGCGCGGGGAGACTGAGCCAGGGAGGGGGCGTGCACTGGGAGACTGAGCCAGGGAGGGGGCGTGCACGGGAGGCTGAGCCAGGGAGGGGGCGTGCGCGGGAGACTGAGCCAGGGAGGGGGCGTGCGTGGGGAGACTGAGCCAGGGAGGGGGCGTGCGCGGGAGACTGAGCCAGGGAGGGGGCGTGCGCGGGAGACTGAGCCAGGGAGGGGGCGTGCGCGGGGAGACTGAGCCACGGAGGGGGCGTGCGCGTGGAGACTGAGCCAGGGAGGGAGCGTGCGCGGGGAGACTGAGCCAGGGAGGGGGCGTGCGCGGGGAGACTGAGCCAGGGAGGGGGCGTGCGTGGGGAGACTGAGCCAGGGAGGGGGCGTGCGCGGGAGACTGAGCCAGGGAGGGGGCGTGCGCGGAGATTGAGCCAGGGAGGGGGCGTGCGCGGGGAGACTGAGCCAGGGAGGGGGCGTGCGTGGGGAGACTGAGCCAGGGAGGGGGCGTGCGCGGGGAGACTGAGCCAGGGAGGGGGCGTGCGTGGGAGACTGAGCCAGGGAGGGGGCGTGCGCAGGGAGACTGAGCCAGGGAGGGGACGTGCGCGGGAGACTGAGACAGGGAGGGGGCGTTTGTGGGGAGACTGAGCCAGGGAGGGGGCGTGCGCGGGGAGACTGAGCCAGGGAGGGGGCGTGCGCGGGAGACTGAGCCAGGGAGGGGGCGTGCGCGGGGAGACTGAGCCAGGGAGGGGGTGTGCGCGGCAGACTGAGCAAGGGAGGGGGCGTGCGCGGGGAGACTGAGCCAGGGAGGGGGCGTGCACGGGAGGCTGAGCCAGGGAGGGGGCGCGCGCAGGAGGCTGAGCCAGGGAGGGGGCGCACGCGGGAGGCTGAGCCAGGGAGGGGGCGTGCGCGGGGAGACTGAGCCAGGGAGGGGGCGTGCGCGGGAGGCTGAGCCAGGGAGGGGGCGTGCGTGGGAGACTGAGCCAGGGAGGGGGCATGCGCAGGGAGACTGAGCCAGGGAGGGGGCGTCCGCGGGAGACTGAGCCAGGGAGGGGGCGTGCACGGGGAGACTGAGCCAGGGAGGGGGCGTGCGCGGGAGACTGAGCCAGGGAGGGGGCGTGCGCGGGGAGACTGAGCCAGGGAAGGGGCGCGCGCGGGAGACTGAGCCAGGGAGGGGGTGCACGTGGGAGGCTGAGCCAGGGAGGGGGCATGCGCAGGGAGACTGAGCCAGGGAGGGGGCGTCCGCGGGAGACTGAGCCAGGGAGGGGGCGTGCACGGGGAGACTGAGCCAGGGAGGGGGCGTGCGCGGGAGACTGAGCCAGGGAGGGGGCGTGCGCGGGGAGACTGAGCCAGGGAAGGGGCGCGCGCGGGAGACTGAGCCAGGGAGGGGGTGCGCGCAGGAGGCTGAACCAGGGAGGGGGCGCGCGCGGGAGGCTGAGCCAGGGAGGGGGCGTGCGCGGGAGACTGAGCCAGGGAGGGGGCGTGCGCGGGAGACTGAGCCATGGAGGGGGCGTGCGTGGGAGACTGAGCCAGGGAGGGGGCGTGCGCGGGAGGCTGAGCCAGGGAGGGGGCGTGCGTGGGAGGCTGAGCCAGAGAGGGGGCATGCGTGGGAGACTGAGCCAGGGAGGGGGCGTGTGCGGGAGGCTGAGCCAGAGAGGGGGCGTGCGCGGGAGACTGAGCCAGGGAGGGGGCGTGCGCGGGAGACTGAGCCAGGGAGGGGACGTGCGCGGGAGGCTGAGCCAGGGAGGGGGCGTGCGCGGGGAGACTGAGCCAGGGAGGGGGCGTGCGCGGGAGACTGAGCCAGGGAGGGGGCGTGCGCGTGAGACTGAGCCAAGGAGGGGGCGTGCGCGTGAGACTGAGCCAGGGAGGGGGCGTGCGCGGGAGGCTGAGCCAGGGAGGGGGCGTATGTGGGAGACTGAGCCAGGGAGGGGCGTGCGCGGGAGACTGAGCCAGGGAGGGGGCGTGCGTGGGGAGACTGAGCCAGGGAGGGGGCGTGCGCGGGAGACTGAGCCAGGGAGGGGGCGTGCGCGGGAGACTGAGCCAGGGAGGGGGCGTGCGCGGGAGACTGAGCCAGGGAGGGGGCGTGCGCGGGAGACTGAGCCAGGTAGGGGGCGTGCGCGGGAGACTGAGCCAGGGAGGGGGCGTGCGCGGGGAGACTGAGCCAGGGAGGGGGCGTGCGCGGGAGACTGAGCCAGGGAGGGGGCGTGCGCGGGGAGACTGAGCCAGGGAGGGGGCGTGCGCGGGAGACTGAGCCAGGGAGGGGGCGTGCGCGGGGAGACTGAGCCAGGGAGGGGGCGTGCGCGTGAGACTGAGCCAAGGAGGGGGCACGCGCGGGGAGACTGAGCCAGGGAGGGGGCGTGCGCGGGAGGCTGAGCCAGGGAGGGGGCGTATGTGGGAGACTGAGCCAGGGAGGGGGCGTGCGCGGGAGACTGAGCCAGGGAGGGGGCGTGCGCGGGAGACTGAGCCAGGGAGGGGGCGTGCGCGGGAGACTGAGCCAGGGAGGGGGCGTGCGCGGGAGACTGAGCCAGGGAGGGGGCGTGCGCGGGGAGACTGAGCCAGGGAGGGGGTGTGCGCGGGGAGACTGAGCCAGGGAGGGGGCGTGCGGGAGACTGAGCTCTCTCTCACTGCCAGGGAGGGGGCGTGCACGGGAGACTGAGCTATCTCTCACTGCCAGGGAGGGGGCATGCGCGGGAGACTGAGCTATCTCTCACTGCCAGGGAGGGGGTGTGCGCGGGAGACTGAGCCAGGGAGGGGGCGTACGTGGGAGACTGAGCCAGGGAGGGGGCGTGCGCGGAGAGACTGAGCCAGGGAGGGGGCGCGTGCGGGAGACTGAGCCAGGGAGGGGGCGTGCGCGGGAGGCTGAACCAGGGAGGGGGCGTGCGCGGGAGACTGAGCCAGGTAGGGGGCATGCGCGGGAGACTGAGCCAGGGAGGGGGCGTGCGCGGGAGGCTGAGCCAGGGAGGGGGCGTGCGCGGGGAGACTGAGCCAGGGAGGGGGCGTGCGCGGGAGACTGAGCCAGGGAGGGGGCGTGCACGGGGAGACTGAGCCAGGGAGGGGGCGTGCGCGGGAGGCTGAGCCAGGGAGGGGGCGTGCGCAGGAGACTGAGCCAGGGAGGGGGCTATCTCTCACTGCCAGGGAAGGGGCGTGCGCGGGAGACTGAGCTATCTCACTGCCAGGGAGGGGGCGTGCACGGGAGACTGAGCTATCTCTCACTGCCAGGGAGGGGGCGTGCGCGGGAGACTGAGCCAGGGAGGGGGCGTGCGTGGGAGACTGAGCTCTCTCTCACTGCCAGGGAGGGGGCGTGCGCGGGAGACTGAGCTATCTCTCACTGCCAGGGAGGGGGCGTGCGCGGGAGACTGAGCTATCTCTCACTGCCAGGGAGGGGGCGTGCGCGGGAGACTGAGCTATCTCTCACTGCCAGGCAGGGGGCGTGTGCGGGAGACTGAGCTCTCTCTCACTGCCAGGGAGGGGGCGTGCGCGGGAGACTGAGCTCTCTCCCACTGCCAGGGAGGGGGCGTGTGTGGGAGACTGAGCCGTCTCTCACTGCCAGGGAGGGGGCGTGCGCGGGAGACTGAGCCATCTCTCACTGCCAGGGTGGGGGCGTGCACGAGAGACTGAGCTATCTCTCACTGCCAGGGAGGGGACGTGCGCGGGAGACTGAGCCAGGGAGGGGGCGTGCGTGGGAGACTGAGCTCTCTCTCACTGCCAGGGAGGGGGCGTGCGCGGGAGACTGAGCTATCTCTCACTGCCAGGGAGGGGGCGTGCGCGGGAGACTGAGCTATCTCTCACTGCCAGGGCGGGGCGTGCGCGGGAGACTGAGCTATCTCTCACTGCCAGGGAGGGGGCGTGCGCGGAAGACTGCGCTATCTCTCACTGCCAGGGAGGGGGCATGCACGGGAGACTGAGCTATCTCTCACTGCCAGGTTGGGGGCGTGCGTGGGAGACTGAGCTCTCTCTCACTGCCAGGGAAGGGGCGTGCGCGGGAGACTGAGCTATCTCTCACTGCCAGGGAGGGGGCGTGCGCGGGAGACTGAGCTATCTCTCACTGCCAGGGTGGGGGCAGGCACGGGAGACTGAGCTCTCACTGCCAGGGAGGAGGCTTGCGCGGGAGACTGAGCTCTCTCTCACTGCCAGGGAGGGTACGTGTGTGGGAGACTGAGCTATCTCTCACTGCCAGGGAGGGGGCGTGCGTGGGAGACTGAGCTCTCTCTCACTGCCAGGGAGGGTGCGTGCGCGGGAGACTGAGCTCTCTCTCACTGCCAGGGAGGGGGCATGCGTGGGAGACTGAGCTATCTCTCACTGCCAGGGAGGGGGCGTGCACAGCTCTCTCTCACTGCCAGGGAGGGGGCGTGCGCGGGAGACTGAGCTATCTCTCACTGCCATGGAGGGGGCGTGCGCGGGAGACTGAGCTCTCTCTCACTGCCAGTGAGGGGGCGTGCGCGGGAGACTGAGCTATCTCTCACTGCCAGGGAGGGGGCGTGCGCGGGAGAGTGAGCTATCTCTCACTGCCAGGGAGGGGGCGTGCGGGGGAGACTGAGCTATCTCTCACTGCCAGGGAGGGTGCGTGCGCGGGAGACTGAGCTATCTCTCACTGCCAGGGAGGGGGCGTGCGCGGGAGACTGAGCTATCTTTCACTGCCAGGGAGGGGGCGTGCGCGGGAGACTGAGCTCTCTCTCACTGCCAGGGAGGGGGCGTGCGAGGGAGACTGAGCTATCTCTCACTGCCAGGGAGGGGGCGTGCACAGCTCTCTCTCACTGCCAGGGAGGGGGCGTGCGCGGGAGACTGAGCTATCTCTCACTGCCATGGAGGGGGCGTGCGCGGGAGACTGAGCTCTCTCTCACTGCCAGGGAGGGGGCATGCGCGGGAGACTGAGCTCTCTCTCACTGCCAGGGAGGGGACGTGCGCGGGAGACTGAGCTATCTCTCACTGCCAGGGAGGGGGCGTGCGCGGGAGACTGAGCTATCTCTCACTGCCAGGGAGGGGGCGTGCGCGGGAGACTGAGCTCTCTCTCACTGCCAGGGAGGGGGCGTGCGCGGGAGACTGAGCTCTCTCTCACTGCCAGGGAGGGGGCGTGCGAGGGAGACTGAGCTATCTCAAACTGCCAGGGAGGGGGCGTGCACGGGAGACTGAGCTATCTCTCACTGCCAGGGAGGGGGCGTGCACAGCTCTCTCTCACTGCCAGGGAGGGGGCGTGCGCGGGAGACTGAGCTATCTCTCACTGCCATGGAGGGGGCGTGCGCGGGAGACTGAGCTCTCTCTCACTGCCAGGGAGGGGGCATGCACGGGAGACTGAGCTATCTCTCACTGCCAGGGAGGGGGCATGCGCGGGAGACTGAGCTCTCTCTCACTGCCAGGGAGGGGACGTGCGCGGGAGACTGAGCTATCTCTCACTGCCAGGGAGGGGGCGTGCGCGGGAGACTGAGCTATCTCTCACTGCCAGGGAGGGGGCGTGTGCGGGAGACTGAGCTCTCTCTCACTGCCAGGGAGGGGGCGTGCGCGGGAGACTGAGCTCTCTCTCACTGCCAGGGAGGGGGCGTGCGAGGGAGACTGAGCTATCTCAAACTGCCAGGGAGGGGGCGTGCACGGGAGACTGAGCTATCTCTCACTGCCAGGGAGGGGGCGTGCACAGCTCTCTCTCACTGCCAGGGAGGGGGCGTGCGCGGGAGACTGAGCTATCTCTCACTGCCATGGAGGGGGCGTGCGCGGGAGACTGAGCTCTCTCTCACTGCCAGGGAGGGGGCATGCACGGGAGACTGAGCTATCTCTCATCTCTATATACAGACGGAAAGGAGAGAATATGTATAGAAATAGCCATGCTTATAATAGTGAGAGATAGCCCTGCGTATAACACGGTCCCTCCCTCTCTCTCTTAGACAAGGCCCGGCTCCCACGCCTGGAGTCCCTCTCCCTGTCCGATGTCCGCAGTGACTCCGTCCGCCTCTCCTGGGACGTCCTGGATGGGGAGTTTCACTCCTTCCTCCTCTATTACCGGGACGCGGAGGGGAAACCTCAGGAGATTACTCTGGAGGGGGATCTCCGGAGATCCGATGTCAGCGGCCTGAGACCGGCCAAGAAGTATAAATTCATCCTGTACGGAGTGTCCGGAGAGAAGAGAAGCAAAGCAGTGACCGTGGAGACCACCACAGGTACGCGGAGAACCCCAAGAGCTGGCAATCAAAAGAGAGACCATTCATGTCCTTTGTGGATACACGAGGAGTGGGAACTGCCCGAGTTCTACCACGCGATTGAGAGGAATTGCTGTTCTAAAACGGGGATTCTCCCTCTAGAACCAATTCTAAGTCAGGATCTCATATAAAATCTGGGCCTGATGCTGAATCAGGACATCTCGAACTAATTGAGATCTGGAACCAATGCGAAATCTAGAAGCAATTTAAAAAAAAATCTGAGCCTTGATCTGGAACCAAGACTACGTCCGGAATTAATTGTTATCCTGGATCCAGCTGTACATTTTGAACTAATTAAAAAGATCTGGAAGTAATGTTAAACCTCGTGCTTATTCGAAATCTGGGATCGTAATCTAGGCCTGAAACCGATTCTAAATCTGGAATTCATTCTAGAACCAGAAGCAATTTTCAAACTGGAAGCAGTTGTACACATTTATCTAACTAATTCTGGATCTAATTCTTAAACTGGGTCTTGTTGTAAATCTGGAACCAGCTTACAATCGTAAACTAATTGTAGACCCGAAACTCATGCTAAATCTGGAGCGTATTGCAATTCTAGAGCCCTCTCTAGACCTGGTACTTATTTTTAAAACTGTAACGAATTTTAAATCTGGAATCAATTCTCTATCTGAACCTTGTTCTAAACCTAAAGCTATTATTTAATCTGAAAACAATATTAAAAATTGAATCAATTCTAAAAAATTATATAAAAATAATTCGTTATTGATCTAGAACTGAACCCTTATAGGAAAAGTTAGCTACTTATTAATCTAGTGTTGATCCCAAATCTTAAACTGAATTATATATATAGAACCGATGTTCTATCTGGAGCTGGTGATAAATCTTGAGCCCATTTTACATCTGGAACAAATTCTAGATCTGGATCTAAATCTTTCTGTTCCCATCTTTTCCACTCTCTCCCTCTCTCTCTTAGACAAGGCCCGGCTCCCACGCCTGGAGTCCCTCTCCCTGTCCGATGTCCGCAGTGACTCCGTCCGCCTCTCCTGGGACGTCCTGGACGGGGAGTTTGACTCCTTCCTCCTCTATTACCGGGACGCGGAGGGGAAACCTCAGGAGATTACTCTGGAGGGGGATCTCCGGAGATCCGATGTCAGCGGCCTGAGACCGGCCAAGAAGTATAAATTCATCCTGTACGGAGTGTCCGGAGAGAAGAGAAGCAAAGCAGTGACCGTGGAGACCACCACAGGTACGCGGAGAACCCCAAGAGCTGGCAATCAAAAGGGGACAGAGAATTCCTGCTGAAAATTGAATTTAATATGAAAACGAGTTTAGAAAACGGAAACACGTATTAATACCCAAACTGGTTTAAATTAACAGAAACCAGTGTTATTACCAAAGTTTAGAAACTGGAACTAGTATTTCCACCAGAACTAGTATCACAAGTAAAACTAGTTTAGAAAACTGAAACTAGTATTATCGCCAAGACACGTTTAGAAACTCAAACTAATATTATAATCAAGTCAAGATTAGAACATGGCAACTAGTATTATTAGTATTATTAGTATTAAAACCAAAATGAGTTCAGAATCTGTAAGCAGTATTAAAACCAGGCATAGTGTAGAGAACTAAAACTAGTACTGAAATCACAACTGGTTTAGAAGCTGAAACTAGTATTACTAGTAAAACAAGTTAAGAAACTGGAACTACTGTAGTATTACAAATGCAACTTGTTTACAAGCGGAGACGGGTAAAAGTAGAACTAGTTTAGAAACCGGAACTGGTATGGAAACCAGGACTAGTTAAGAAAACGGAATCTAGTATTATAACTAGAATGAATTTAGAAACGGAAGTTAGTGTTAAAACTAGCGCTCGTTTAGGAAACTGGGACTAGTATATGCTACCTTGTTACCAAGGGGGGAACAATTACCAAAGGTGCAAAGTAACAGCGGTGGGAAAAAGTGACTAGGAGGACAAGGGGGAGGAAGGGAGGGGGGAGAGGAAAAGAGGTGGGAGGTGCACGGAAGAAAGCCAATGGGGGGGGGGCTACGTTTCGGGGATATAGCCCTTCATCTGGCCCGATCTGTACGATCTGTACGACCACCGGTACTTCCCTATCCCTTAATCCTGTTCTCCTAAAACAGTAAGGGAACTGCTGCACCCACAAAGCTCTCTGCGGGGGTGAGCCCGGGCACACCCCAAACTGGTGTAAAGAGTAGCACGAGCCCTGGATCCGGTGCTATGGCGTGTGTGTGAACACAGCCAGGCGTCTAACCGCAAAATCAGGGTCACTGTCCAGATTACAGCCCTCTGGTCAGCAGGTGCAGGGTCACTGTCCAGATTACAGCCCTCTGGTCAGCAGGTGCAGGGTCACTGTCCAGATTACAGCCCTCTGGTCAGCAGGTGCAGGGTCACTGTCCAGATTACAGCACTCTGGTCAGCAGATACAGGGTCACTGTCCAGATTACAGCCCTCTGGTCAGCAGGTGCAGGGTCACTGTCCAGATTACAGCACTCTGGTCAGCAGGTGCAGGGTCACTGTCCAGATTACAGCCCTCTGGTCAGCAGGTGCAGGGTCACTGTCCAGATTACAGCCCTCTGGTCAGCAGGTGCAGGGTCACTGTCCAGATTACAGCACTCTGGTCAGCAGGTGCAGGGTCACTGTCCAGATTACAGCACTCTGGTCAGCAGGTGCAGGGTCACTGTCCAGATTACACCACTCTGGTCAGCAGGTGCAGGGTCACTGTCCAGATTACAGCCCTCTGGTCAGCAGAGCCAGGGTCACTGTCCAGATTACAGCACTCTGGTCAGCAGGTGCAGGGTCACTGTCTAGATTACAGCACTCTGGTCAGCAGAGCCAGGGTCACTGTCCAGATTACAGCCCTCTGGTCAGCAGATACAGAGCCAGGGTCACTGTCCAGAACTCAGCACTCTGGTCAGCAGGTGCAGGGTCACTGTCCAGATTACAGCACTCTGGTCAGCAGATGCAGAGCCAGGTTCACTGCATTATAACCAGGACTAGTTAAGAAACTGAAGCTAGCATTATAACCAGGACTAGTTAAGGAACTGAAACTAGCATTATAACCAGGACTAGTTAAGGAACTGAAACTAGCATTATAACCAGGACTAGTTAAGAAACTGAAGCTAGCATTATAACCAGGACTAGTTAAGGAACTGAAACTAGCATTATAACCAGGACTAGTTAAGGAACTGAAACTAGCATTATAACCAGGACTAGTTAAGGAACTGAAACTAGCATTATAACCAGGACTAGTTAAGGAACTGAAACTAGCATTATAACCAGGACTAGTTAAGGAACTGAAACTAGCATTATAACCAGGACTAGTTAAGGAACTGAAACTAGCATTATAACCAGGACTAGTTAAGGAACTGAAACTAGCATTATAACCAAGCCTAGTTAAGGAACTGAAACAAGCATTATAACCAGGACTAGTTAAGGAACTGAAACAAGCATTATAACCAGGACTAGTTAAGGAACTGAAACAAGCATTATAACCAGGACTAGTTAAGGAACTGAAACTAGCATTATAACCAGGACTAGTTAAGGAACTGAAACTATCATTATAACCAGGACTAGTTAAGGAACTGAAACTAGCATTATAACCAGGACTAGTTAAGGAACTGAAACTATCATTATAACCAGGACTAGTTAAGGAACTGAAACTAGCATTATAACCAGGACTAGTTAAGGAACTGAAACTAGCATTATAACCAGGACTAGTTAAGGAACTGAAACTAGCATTATAACCAGGACTAGTTTAGAGAACTAACAGACACAAAGTCTGGTTTTGCTGAGGCCTCTGTGCTATTTGCAGCCCCCCTGGAGAAACCCGTTGCCCCCTCACCCCCCAGCCCGCCCGCCCCTCGCCTGGGGGATCTGCTGGCCTCTGAAGTGGGAAGAGACTCGGTGAGGCTGTCCTGGACGGTGGAGGGGGGTCCCCCGTTTGAGTTCCTTGTGGTTCAGTACCGGGAGCCGGAGGGGGGGATGAGAGAGCTGCAGGTCCCGGGAGGGGACACGAGCGCCGTCATCACCGGGCTGTCCCCCTCCAGGAGGTACAAGTTTCACCTGTACGGGGTGACCGGGGGGGAGCGCAGCAAGCCCGTATCCACAGAGGTAGTGACCGGTAAGTCACCCGCCAGCCACTATATATATATATACTGTAAGTACATACCTTATACTGTGTGCCGGGCTGTGTGTATATCCTGAGGAATGTATAAATATATATATCTGTATTATAAATTACCCTATATCTGTGCAGTTACGTTAATGTGTAACCTTCTCTATCCCACTCCCTCACTCATCCCCCCTCCTTTTCTTTCTCACCCTCCCTCTTCCTCCCCCCCTACCCCTCCCCCTCCTCCCCCCTTCCCCTCCTCCCCCCTCCTCCCCCTCACTCCTCCCCCTCCCCCATCCCTCTCCCCTCTTCCTTCCCTCCCTCTCCCCCCCTTCCTCTTTCTCCCCTCCCTCTTCCTCCTCCTTCCTTCCCCCCCCCTTCCTTCCCCCCCTCCCTCTTCCTCCCCTCCCTCTTCCTCCCCTCCCTCTTTTTCCCCCATCCATTTCCCCCATTTCCTCCTTTCCCTCTTCCTCCCCTGCTCCCTCTTCCTCCCCCTCTCCCTCTTCCTCCCCCTCCCCCCTCTTCCTCCCCCCTCTTCCCCCCCCTTTCCCCCCTCTTCCTCCCCCCTCCCTCCCCCTCTTCCTCCCCCCCCTCTTCCTCCCCCCTCCCTCCCCCTCCTCCCTCTTCTTCCTCCTCCCTCTTCCTCCCCCCTCCCTCCCCCTCCTCCCTCTTCTTCCTCCCCCCTCCCTCTTCTTCCTCCCCTCTCCCTCTTCTTCCTCCCCCTCCCTCCTCTTCTCCCTCCCCCTCCCTCTTCTTCTCCCTCCCCCCTCCCTCTTCTTCTCCCTCCCTCCCCCTTCCGCCCCCCTCCCTCTTCCTCCCCGCCTCCCTCTTGCTCTCCCCTTCTTCACTCTTCCTCCCTCTTGCCCCCCCTCCCTCCTTCCTCCCCCTCCACCCTCTTCCCCCTCTCTCTCCCCTTATTTCCTCCATCCCTCTCACTCTCTCCCCCCTCTCTCCCCTCCCTCTCTGTCCCTTACTTCCTCCATTTCTCCCCCTCTCTCCCCCTCTCTCTATCCATCCCTCCCTCCCTCTCTCTCCCTCTCTCTCTTCCCCTCTCCCTCCCCCTCCTCTCCCCCCCTCTCTCTCTCCCCCTCTCTCTCCCCCTCTCTCTCCCCCCTCTCTCCCCCCCCTCTCTCTCCTCCCTCTCTCTCTCCCTCCCTCCCTCCCTCTCTCTCCCCCCCCTCTCTCCCCCCTCTGTCCCTCTCTCTCTCCCCCCTCTCTCCCTCTCTCTCCCCCCTCTCTCCCTCCCTCTCTCCCTCCCTCCCTCTCTCTCCCCCTCTCTCTCTCCCCCTCTCTCTCCCCCCCTCTCTCCCCCCTCTTCTCCTCCCCTCTCTCTCACCCTCCCCTCTCTCTCCCCCCCCTCTCTCCCCCTCTCTCTCACCCTCTCTCCCCCCCTCTCTCCCTCCCCCCCCCTCAGGTTTCCCGGAGGCAGTGGGACAGCCCTCCTCCCGCCTGGACGATCTCTTTGCCTCTCCGTTGGGTCCTTACTCCATCCTCCTCTCCTGGGAGGCCCCTCAGGGTATCTTTGACTCCTTCGCCGTGCGTTATGGGCGCTCGGGACAGGAGGGTTCCCTGGAGGAGGCGTGGGCCGAGGGCTCTGCCCGCTCCCTCCCGCTGCCCGGCCTCACGCCCGACACCGTCTACACCATCACCCTATTCGGCGTGAGAGAGGGAACGGAGCAGGACAGCCTGGAAACTATAGGGCAGACGGGACCCCTAGGTATGGAGACCCTGCAGAGCATCGCTCCATTAACCCCTCCCCTGCCAGAGACCCTGCAGAGCGTCGCTCCATTACCCCTCCCCTGCCAGAGACCTGCAGAGCATCGCTCCATTACCCCCTCCCCTGCCAGAGACCCTGCAGAGCATCGCTCCATTACCCCCTCCCCTGCCAGAGACCCTGCAGAGCATCGCTCCATTAACCCCTCCCCTGCCAGAGACCTGCAGAGCATCGCTCCGTTACCCCCTCCCCTGCCAGAGACCCTGCAGAGCGTCGCTCCATTACCCCCTCCCCTGCCAGAGACCCTGCAGAGCATCGCTCCGTTAAACTGGCTCCGCAGAGCATCGTTCCATTAACCCCTCGCCTGCCCACACAGCACAGCTCTCTCCTTCTTTCCCCGCTAGAGCTGGCGCCCCCACAGAACCTGACGTTTAGCGACAAGGGGGAGACGTCCGTCCTCGTGAGCTGGGACCCCCCAAACCCAGAGACCAACACATTCAAAGTGTCCTATCAACTAGCGGAGGGAGGTAACCTCAAACCCCCTCTCCTCTCTCTCACTCCCCCATCCCCGTCCCCCATCTCTCACCCCCTCCCCCATCCCCGTCCCCCCATCTCTCACACCCCCATCCCCGTCTCCCCATCTCTCACACCCCCATCCCCCCATCTCTCACACCCCCATCCCCCCATCTCTCACACCCCCATCCCCCCATCTCTCACACCCCCATCCCCCCATCTCTCACACCCCCATCCCCCCATCTCTCACACCCCCATCCCCCCATCTCTCACACCCCCCTCCCCCCATCTCTGACACCCCCATCCCCGTCCCCCATCTCTCACACCCCCCTCCCCTCATCTCTCACACCACAATCCCCCCATCTCTCACACCCCAATCCCCCCATCTCTCACACCCCCCCTCCCCCATCTCTCACACCCCCATCCCCGTCCCCCATCTCTCACACCCCCCTCCCCCCATCTCTCACACCCCAATCCCCCCATCTCTCACACCCCAATCCCCGTCCCCCCATCTCTCACACCCCCCTCCCCCCATCTCTCACACCCCAATCCCCCCATCTCTCACACCCCAATCCCCGTCCCCCCATCTCTCACACCCCTCTCCCCCCATCTCTCACACCCCAATCCCCCCATCTCTCACACCCCAATCCCCGTCCCCCCATCTCTCACACCCCCATCCCCCCATCTCTCACACCCCCATCCCCCCATCTCTCACACCCCCATCCCCGTCCCCCCATCTCTCACACCCCCATCCCCCCATCTCTCACACCCCCATCCCCGTCCCCCATCTCTCACACCCCCATCCCCTCCCCCCATCTCTCACACCCCCATCCCCCCATCTCTCACCCCCCCATCCCGTCCCCCCATCTCTCACACCCCCATCCCCCCATCTCTCACACACACCCCCACCCCCATCCCCCCATCTCTCACACCCCCACCCCCATCCCCCCATCTCTCACACCCCCATCCTCTCCCCCCATTTCACACACTCCACTCCTCTCTCCCCCCTCCTCTCTCCTCCCTCCACTCTCCCCGCCTTATCTCTCTCTCCCCTCCTCTCTCCTCCCTTCTCTCTCTCCCCCTCCTCCTCTCTCCCCCTCCCTCCGTGTCTTCCCGCCTTTCCTCTCTCTCCCCTTCTCCTCTCTCCCCCTTCTCCTCTCTCCCCTTCCTTCTCTCTCCCCCTCCCTCCGCTCTCCCCGCCTTCTCTCTCCCCCCCTCCTCTCTCCTCCCTTCTCCTCTCTCTCCCCCTCCTCCTCTCTCCTCCCTTCTCCTCTTTCTCCCCCTCCTCCTCTCTCCCCCTCCCTCCGCTCTCCCCGCCTTTCCTCTCTCCCCCTCCCTCCGCTCTCCCCGCCTTTCCTCTCTCTCCCCCTTCTCCTCTCTCCCCCTTCTCCTCTCTCCCCCTTCTCCTCTCTCCCCTCCCTCCTCTCTCCCCTCCCTCCTCTCTCCCCCTCCCTCCCTCCTCTCTCCCCCTCCCTCCGCTCTCCCCACCTTTCCTCTCTCTCCCAGCTCCTCTCTCCTCCTTTCTCCTCTTTCCCCCTCCTTCTCTCCCCCATCCATCCTCTCTCCCTGCCTTTCCTCTCTCCCCCCTCCTCTCTCCTCCCTTCTCCTCTCTTTCCCCCTCCTTCTCTCTCCCCCTCCATCCTCTCTCCCTGCCTTTCCTCTATCTTCCCCCTCCTCTCTCCTCTTTCCCCCTCCTCCTCTCTTCCCCTCCATCCTCTCTCCCTGCCTTTCCTCTCTCTCCGCCCTCCTCCCTTCTCCTCTCTCACCCCCTACCTTATCCTCTCTCCCCGCTTTTCCGCTCTCCGCCCTTTTCCTCTCTCTCCCCTTCCCTCCTCCTCCTCTTCTCCCCCTCCTCCCTCCCCTTTCTCTCCCCCTCCCTCCTACTCTCTCTCCCCCCCTTTCCTCTCTCTCTCTCCCCCTCCCTTCCTCTCCCCCTCCTCTCCCTAACACCCCCTCTTCTCTCTGTTAGGCGAGCCTGAGAGTGTGAGTTTGGTGGGGTACAGTACCCCTCTGCGTGGCCTGATGCCCGGGGCGCGTTATGAGGTCACCGTGATGTCAGTGCGCGGTTTCGAGGAAAGCCAGCCTTTAATTGGCTTCTTCACCACAGGTACCATCTATAACGCTGTGTACTGTATGAGCTGACACTCTAATATACCCAGTGTATACACACACAGGGCGTGTCTGACTGTGTGAGCTGACGCTCTAATCTGATGTGTCTCTTTTGCAGGGGGGATCGGCAGCCCCCGCTTCCTCCGTGCTCTTGAAGTGACTGAAGTGTCAGCTCTTCTGCTCTGGGAGGCTCCGCTGGGACCTGTGGAGAAATATCTACTGACGTACAGAGCGGAGAATGGTGAGAAGTGTCAGAGAGGAGGAGAGCGCAGGCTGTCTGCGTGTCTGCGTGTCTGAGTGTCTGAGTGTCTGCCTGCGTGTCTGAGTGTCTGCCTGTGTGTCTGTGCCTGCCTGCGTGTCTGCCTGCGTGTCTGCCTGTGTGTCTGTGCCTGCCTGCGTGTCTGACTGCGTGTCTGAGTGTCTGAGTGTCTGCCTGTGTGTCTGTGCCTGCCTGCGTGTCTGCCTGCGTGTCTGAGTGTCTGCCTGTGTGTCTGTGCCTGCCTGCGTGTCTGACTGCGTGTCTGCGTGTCTGAGTGTCTGCCTGTGTGTCTGTGCCTGCCTGCGTGTCTGCGTGTCTGAGTGTCTGCCTGTGTGTCTGTGCCTGCCTGCGTGTCTGACTGTGTGTCTGCGTGTCTGCCTGTGTGTCTGAGTGTCTGCCTGTGTGTCTGTGCCTGCCTGCGTGTCTGCCTGCGTGTCTGAGTGTCTGCCTGTGTGTCTGTGCCTGCCTGCGTGTCTGACTGCGTGTCTGCGTGTCTGAGTGTCTGCCTGTGTGTCTGTGCCTGCCTGCGTGTCTGCGTGTCTGAGTGTCTGCCTGTGTGTCTGTGCCTGCCTGCGTGTCTGACTGCGTGTCTGCGTGTCTGCCTGTGTGTCTGAGTGTCTGCCTGTGTGTCTGTGCCTGCCTGCGTGTCTGACTGCGTGTCTGCGTGTCTGAGTGTCTGCCTGCGTGTCTGACTGCGTGTCTGCGTGTCTGCCTGCGTGTCTGAGTGTCTGCCTGTGTGTCTGTGCCTGCCTGCGTGTCTGACTGCGTGTCTACGTGTCTGCCTGCGTGTCTGAGTGTCTGCCTGCGTGTCTGACTGCGTGTCTGCGTGTCTGCCTGCGTGTCTGTCTGCCTGTGTGTCTGAGTGTCTGCCTGCGTGTCTGTCTGTCTGCGTGTCTGGCTGCCTGCGTGTCTGTCTGCCTGCGTGTCTGTCTTCCTGCGTGTCTGTCTGTCTGCGTGTCTGTCTGTCTGCCTGCGTGTCTGTCTGTCTGCCTGCGTGTCTGTCGGCCTGCGTGTCTGTCTGCCTGCGTGTCTGTCTGCCTGCGTGTCTGTCTGCCTGCATGTCTGCCCGCATGTCTGCCTGCCCGCGTGTTTGTCTGCCTGCGTGTGTCTGTCTGTCTGTCTGTGTTTTTCTGTCTGCGTGTGTCTGTCTGTCTGCGTGTGTCTGTCTGTCTGCGTGTGTCTGTCTGCGTGTGTCTGCCTGCCTGCGTGTCTGTCTGTTTGCGTGTCTGTCTGCGTGTGTCTACCTGCCTGCGTGTCTGTCTGTCTGCGTGTCTGTCTGCCTGCGTGTGTCTGTCTGCCTGCGTGTCTGCCTGTCTGTCTGCCTGCGTGTGTCTGTCTGCCTGCCTGTCTGTCTGCCTGCGTGTCTGTCTGCCTGCGTGTCTGTCTGCCTGCGTGTCTGTCTGTCTGCGTGTATCAGTGTATCTGTTTGCCCCTCTCTCCCTCTCCCCACCTCTCTCACTCTCTCTCCCTCTCTTCCCCCTCTCATTCTCTCCCCACCTTTCTCTCTCCTTCTCCCCACCTCTCTCTCCACCTCTCCCCCTTATCTCACCTCCCTCTCTCCTCCTCTCTCTCTCCTCCTCTCTCTCCCCACCCCCTCTCCCCCCCCCCCTCTCTCCCCCCCCCCTATCTCCCCCCCCTCTCTCCCCCCCCCCCTCACCCTCTCTCCCCCTCTCAGTCCCCTCAGTCACATTAGAAGTCCCCGGTGACCGCAACCGAACTTCCTCTCTCCGGGCTGCACCCGCGAACCGAATACACCGTGAGTGTGCAAAGCTCGCACGGATCCACCGCCAGCTCACCAACCTCCACCTCCTTCACCACCAGTACGTATCACGAATCCGCCTCCCTACCGCCCACTCTGCTCACTACTTTCTGTCCTGTTGTCACTACAGACCGGGGGGGGGCGCCGGCGCGCTCTCCTTTTCACACTGCTTTGCGCGGTGCTTTTTGCACGCGGACATTTACCGTCTCCTTTTCACGCCCGTTCCTTGCATGCTGGTTGCGAATTAAAATGCCCAGAGGGTTTCAACAAAGCGCAGGAGGGAAGCGTATGTCAGAGAGAGAGAGAGAGAGAGAGAGAGAGAGAGAGAGAGAGAGAGAAGCGTTGGAACCAGAGCTCGTTCCTGGACAGTGGCGGGAGGGGTGGAGGCTCATTGGAAACGTGAGGACGTACATCTTCACCGAAAGGGTGGTAGATAGACATCAGGCTACGAATATGGTGACCGAGTGGTCCGAGTGGACCTCCTCAGCCTTCACACTCGATGTTTCGCCACCCCCCTACAGTTAGTGGGGCTCGGGGAGCTAATTAGGGTTTCTCTCTTCTCCCCCTTCTCTCCTCTCTTTCTCCAGGTGCAGACGCCCCCCGGGACCTCGTGGCCACACAGATCACGGCTCACAGCGCCCTGCTCACGTGGACACCACCCCAGGCCACCCCTGACGGATACCTGCTGACCTACCACCCCCTGGAAGGGCAAGTGAAGGTGGGCATGACCCGTACCTCTCACCTGTCTCTTCCTCCCGTTTCTCTTTCCCTCCACCCGGGTGTCAAAGGTCCTCTCTCTCCCTCTCTTTACCTGTCCCTCTCCCTCTCTGCCACCTCCCACCCCTTCTCTCTCTCTCTTTTCCCGTCCCCTCCCTCTATCTGCAACCTCTCACTCCCTCTCTCTTTCCCCCTCTCCCTCTCCCTCTCTCTAACACCTGCCACCCCCCTCTCTCTCCCTCTCAGGAAATCCCCCTCTCTCGCAACCTCACCTCCTTCACCCTGAGCGACCTCACCCCCACCTCTCCGTACCGGGTTCAGCTCCGCGCTCTACGAGTGGAGACCCTCTCCGCCCCCCTCTCCACCACCTTCACTACAGGTGAGACCCGGGGGGAGAGTGAACGCCTCTCTAATACTATTAGAATGACAAACTTACTATATCGTTACCAATTTCTATTATTATCATTATTCTAATGATTATTACCCCCCCCCCCCACCCCCCTCCCACCCCACCTAGGCCGCTTCCGGTTTCCCTTCCCCCGGGATTGCTGGGAACAACGTCTCAATGGAGAGGTGAAATCCGGCCAGCTGACTATATACCTGGGAGGAGCCAGGGAGAGGCCGATGGTCGTATATTGTGATATGGAGACTGATGGGGGAGGCTGGCTCGTGAGTATAAATGGATATATATATATATATAGCAACTGTAAATATTACTGTATGTTCATTTGCATGTCTTAGGCAGGTCTGCAACCCTGTCTTTCCCCATTGTCACCCAGCATACAGCGCTTCCACTGCAGCAAGGGATTCTGGGAAATGACATGCAAATGAGCACTCAGTGCCACCTTTTGTCTCAAGCTCGTATTACACAAGCAATCCTCAAGCCAATGCATGCTGTTTTAAGCACAGCTTTTAAACAGAGGCTGGGATGAGATGCAAAGCCATTAGACCCACTCACATACATGTTTCAACCTTGATGGGTATCATCAGTGTGAGGCTGGTCTTAATGGCTAAGCAGGTTTGAGACTAGACTAGGTAATCACCACTGTCATTAAGGTTATGGTGGGTAAAAAAAGTGTTATATATAGATATAATGGGAAGTAAGAAGGAAATATGACGGTCACATTGAGCTAAAAGTGGGCGCCTGTTACATGGGAGAATCGGTGGAGAAGGCTTCATCGTCAACAAGAGATGGAGACACAACGTGGTGTCACGCAGGGCCGGTAACCCCAACCCCGGGTCACCGTCACGCTCTTGGTACTCTCCCTGCTGGGACGGCGCCTTTGTCTCCGGACCGTAAGGGAATCCAGTCCTGGCTCTAAAAAAACGTGCCCAGAAATACCAACCTAGCAGGTGGCGTGCCGCCTCGCGGGTCTGCCAACGCGGTTAGTCCAAGAGCGCTGGCCGGGCCTCTCCGGGCCTCTGCCGGAACCCCGGCTCCTCTACTCAGGAGTGTCCCGCGCCTTCCCGAGGATGTGGGTGGGTTGGTGACCCCCTGTGGGTGTGTAGGTGACCCCCTGTGGGTGGATGGGTAGGTGACCCCTGTGGGTGGATGGGTGACCCCCTGTGAGTGGGTAGGTGACCCCCTGTGGGTGGATGGGTGACCCCCTGTGGGTGGATGGGTGGCCCCCTGTGGGTGGATGGGTGACCCCCTGTGGGTGGATGGGTGACCCCCTGTGGGTGGATGGGTGGCCCCTGTGGGTGGATGGGTGACCCCCTGTGGGTAGATGTGTAGGTGACCCCTGTGGGTGGATGGGTGACCCCCTGTGAGTGGGTAGGTAACCTCCTGTGGGTGGGTAGGTGACCCCCTGTGAGTGGGTAGGTAACCTCCTGTGGGTGGGTAGGTGACCCGACCCCCTGTGGGTGGATGGGTAGGTGACCCCCTGTGGGTGGGTAGGTGACCCCTGTGGGTGGATGGGTGACCCCCTGTGGGTGGGTAGGTGACCCCCTGTGGGTGGATGGGTGACCCCCTGTGGGTGGATGGGTGGCCCCCTGTGGGTGGATGGGTGACCCCCTGTGGGTGGATGGGTAGGTTACCCCCTGTGGGTGGGTGGGTGACCCCCTGTGGGTGGATGGGTGACCCCTGTGAGTGGATGGGTAGGTGACCCCTGTGGGTGGGTGGGTAGGTGACCCCCTGTGGGTGAGTTGGTGACCCCTGTGAGTGTATGGGTAGTTGACCCCCTGTGAGTGGGTAACCTCCTGTGGGTGACTTGGTGACCCCCTGTGGGTGGGTAGGTGACCCCTGTGGGTGGATGGGTAGGTGACCCCCTGTGTGTGGGTAGGTGACCCCCTGTGGGTGGGTAGGTAACCTCCTGTGGGTGGATGTGTAGGTGACCCCCTGTGGGTGGATGGGTAGGTGACCCCCTGTGGGTGGGTAGGTAACCTCCTGTGGGTGAGTTGGTGACCCCCTGTGGGTGGGTGGGTAGGTGACCCCCTGTGGGTGGGTAGGTGACCCCCTGTGGGTGGGTAGGTGACCCCTGTGGGTGGATGGGTAGGTGACCCCCTGTGGGTGGGTAGGTGACCCCCTGTGAGTGGGTAGGTGACCCCCTGTGGGTGGGTAGGTGACCCCTGTGGGTGGATGGGTAGGTGACCCCCTGTGGGTGGGTAGGTGACCCCCTGTGGGTGGGTATGTGACCCCTGTGGGTGGGTAGGTGACCCCCTGTGGGTGAGTTGGTGACCCCTGTGGGTGGGTAGGTGACCCCCTGTGGGTGGGTAGGTGACCCCTGTGTATGACCCTGCAGGTGTTCCAGAGACGGATGGATGGCCGCATGAACTTCTGGAGAGATTGGGACGAATATAAGAACGGGTTCGGTAATCTGACCGCGGAGTTCTGGCTGGGTGAGAAATAATATTATAATATCATTATACTGTATATATATATATGTGTGTGTGTGAGTATTAATGTATTAATGTGTATATAAGTGTGTGTGTATATGTAAGTGTGCGAGTAATTATAGGTGTGAAGTATTTCTGTGTATACGTGGAAGTATGTATAATGTACGTGTGTAAGTAATTATAGCTGTGTACGTTTTTATATGTGTATATAGGTGTCAGTATGCATATGTAATTGTGCGAGTAATTATAGGTGTGTAGTATTTCTAGGCGTGGATATAAGTGTGAGTATATATATGTAAGTGTGCGAGTAATTATAGGTGTGTGGTATGTCTAGGCGTGGATATAAGTGTGAGTATATATATATATGTAAGTGTGCCTGTAATTATAGGTGTGTAGTATGTAAGTGTGCCTGTAATTATAGGTGTGTAGTATTTCTAGGTGTGGATATAAGTGTGAGTATATATATGTAAGTGTGCCTGTAATTATAGGTGTGTAGTATTTCTAGGCGTGGATATAAGTGTGAGTATATATATGTAGTGTGCCTGTAATTATAGGTATGTGGTATGTCTAGGCGTGGATATAAGTGTGAGTATATATATGTAAGTGTGCCAGTAATTATAGGTGTGTAGTATTTCTAGGCGTGGATATAAGTGTGAGTATATATATGTAAGTGTGCCTGTAATTATAGGTGTGTGGTATTTCTAGGCGTGGATATAAGTGTGAATATATATATGTAAGTGTGCCTGTAATTATAGGTGTGTGGTATTTCTAGGCGTGGATATAAGTGTGAGTATATATATGTAAGTGTGCGAGTAATTATAGGTGTGTGGTATTTCTAGGCGTGGATATAAGTGTGGGTATATATATGTAAGTGTGCCTGTAATTATAGGTGTGTGGTATTTCTAGGCGTGGATATAAGTGTGGGTATATATATGTAAGTGTGCCTGTAATTATAGGTATGTGGTATGTCTAGGCGTGGATATAAGTGTGAGTATATATATATGTAAGTGTGCCTGTAATTATAGGTGTGTGGTATTTCTAGGCGTGGATATAAGTGTGAGTATATATATGTAAGTGTCCGAGTAATAATAGGTGTGTGGTATATCTAGGCGTGGATATAAGTGTGAGTATATATATGTAAGTGTGCCTGTAATTATAGGTGTGTGGTATTTCTAGGCGTGGATATAAGTGTGAGTATATATATGTAAGTGTGCCTGTAATTATAGGTGTGTGGTATGTAAGTGTGCCTGTAATTATAGGTGTGTAGTATTTCTAGGTGTGGATATAAGTGTGAGTATATATATGTAAGTGTGCCTGTAATTATAGGTGTGTGGTATTTCTAGGCGTGGATATAAGTGTGAGTATATATATATATATATGTAAGTGTGCCTGTAATTATAGGTGTGTGGTATTTCTAGGCGTGGATATAAGTGTGAGTATATATATGTAAGTGTGCCAGTAATTATAGGTGTGTAGTATTTCTAGGCGTAGATATAAGTGTGAGTATATATATGTAAGTGTGCCTGTAATTATAGGTGTGTGGTATTTCTAGGCGTGGATATAAGTGTGAGTATATATATGTAAGTGTGCCTGTAATTATAGGTGTGTGGTATTTCTAGGCGTGGATATAAGTGTGAGTATATATATGTAAGTGTGCCTGTAATTATAGGTGTGTAGTATTTCTAGGTGTGGATATAAGTGTGAGTATATATATGTAACTGTGCCTGTAATTATAGGTGTGTGGTATTTCTAGGCGTGGATATAAGTGTGAGTATATATATGTAAGTGTGCCTGTAATTATAGGTGCGTGGTATTTCTAGGCGTGGATATAAGTGTGAGTATATATATGTAAGTGTGCCTGTAATTATAGGTGTGTGGTATGTCTGGGCGTGGATATAAGTGTGAGTATATATATGTAAGTGTACCTGTAATTATAGGTGTGTGGTATGTCTGGGCGTGGATATAAGTGTGAGTATATATATGTAAGTGTGCCTGTAATTATAGGTGTGTGGTATGTCTGGGCGTGGATATAAGTGTGAGTATATATATATATATATGTAAGTGTGCCTGTAATTATAGGTGTGTGGTATTTCTAGGCGTGGATATAAGTGTGAGTATATATATGTAAGTGTGCCTGTAATTATAGGTGTGTGGTATGTCTAGGCGTGGATATAAGTGTGAGTATATATATGTAAGTGTGCGAGTAATTATAGGTGTGTGGTATTTCTAGGCGTGGATATAAGTGTGAGTATATATATGTAAGTGTGCGAGTAATTATAGGTGTGTGGTATGTCTGGGCGTGGATATAAGTGTGAGTATATATATGTAAGTGTGCAAGTAATTATAGGTGTGTGGTATTTCTAGGCGTGGATATAAGTGTGAGTATATATATGTAAGTGTGCCTGTAATTATAGGTGTGTGGTATTCTAGGCGTGGATATAAGTGTGAGTATATATATATGTAAGTGTGCGAGTAATTATAGGTGTGTGGTATTTCTAGGTGTGGATATAAGTGTGAGTATATATATGTAAGTGTGCCTGTAATTATAGGTGTGTGGTATGTCTAGGCGTGGATATAAGTGTGAGTATATATATGTAAGTGTGCGAGTAATTATAGGTGTGTGGTATTTCTAGGCGTGGATATAAGTGTGAGTATATATATGTAAGTGTGCCTGTAATTATAGGTGTGTGGTATTTCTAGGCGTGGATATAAGTGTGAGTATATATATGTGTAAGTGTGCGAGTAATTATAGGTGTGTGGTATGTCTAGGCGTGGATATAAGTGTGAGTATATATATGTAAGTGTGCGAGTAATTATAGGTGTGTGGTATGTCTAGGCGTGGATATAAGTGTGAGTATATATATGTAAGTGTGCGAGTAATTATAGGTGTGTGGTATTTCTAGGTGTGGATATAAGTGTGAGTATATATATGTGTAAGTGTGCCTGTAATTATAGGTGTGTGGTATGTCTGGGCGTGGATATAAGTGTGAGTATATATATGTAAGTGTGCCTGTAATTATAGGTGTGTGGTATGTCTGGGCGTGGATATAAGTGTGAGTATATATATGTAAGTGTGCCTGTAATTACAGGTGTGTGGTATGTCTGGGCGTGGATATAAATGTGAGTATATATATGTAAGTGTGCCTGTAATTATAGGTGTGTGGTATTTCTAGGCGTGGATATAAGTGTGAGTATATATATGTAAGTGTGCGAGTAATTATAGGTGTGTGGTATGTCTGGGCGTGGATATAAGTGTGAGTATATATATATGTTAGTGTGCCTGTAATTATAGGTGTGTGGTATGTCTGGGCGTGGATATAAGTGTGAGTATATATATGTAAGTGTGCCTGTAATTATAGGTGTGTAGTATTTCTAGGCGTGGATATAAGTGTGAGTATATATATGTAAGTGTGCCTGTAATTATAGGTGTGTGGTATTTCTAGGCGTGGATATAAGTGTGAGTATATATATGTAAGTGTCCGAGTAATAATAGGTGTGTGGTATGTCTGGGCGTGGATATAAGTGTGAGTATATATATATGTAAGTGTGCCTGTAATTATAGGTGTGTGGTATGTCTGGGCGTGGATATAAGTGTGAGTATATATATATGTAAGTGTGCCTGTAATTATAGGTGTGTGGTATGTCTGGGCGTGGATATAAGTGTGAGTATATATATGTAAGTGTGCCTGTAATTATAGGTGTGTAGTATTTCTAGGCGTGGATATAAGTGTGAGTATATATATGTAAGTGTGCCTGTAATTATAGGTGTGTGGTATTTCTAGGCGTGGATATAAGTGTGAGTATATATATGTAAGTGTGCCTGTAATTATAGGTGTGTGGTATTTCTAGGCGTGGATATAAGTGTGAGTATATATATATGTAAGTGTGCCTGTAATTATAGGTGTGTAGTATTTCTAGGCGTGGATATAAGTGTGAGTATA